>NC_138774.1:63557677-63840177 GCF_965119305.1 Pelophylax lessonae
AAGATAGATATAATGCACAGATCCTGTGGTTTTATGACTGCAGTAAGTGGCAGTGTGCTTCTGTTTTTGTACCCTAATCTGGGGATGGATCTGTTTACATGCATTACATTCTGAGCAACATTTTTATATCTGTCATCATTTTTATGCCTGTTTTTTTTTTTTAAATCTTCATCTTCTAACAGCATGATGCTATGAGGGGCGCTCCATCCAAAACTGATGTTTTTGCTGTAGGGGAAATTGGTTGGGAATGGGATGAGTAACTCTTTGTCGTCTTATCCCCTTCTTGTGGTTGAGGGATTAGCAACAGGTTCATTTTAAAGGCATAGTTTACCTTTTGCAACCACTTAAGCCCCAGAAGATTTTACCCCCTTCCTGACCAGGGCCTATTTTGCGATTCGGCACTGCGTAAATTTAACAGACAATTGCGCGGTCGTGCGACGCTGTACCTAAACGAATTTGACGTCCTTTTTTTCCCACAAACAGAGCTTTCTTTTGGTGGTATTTGATCACCTGTGCAATTTTTTGATCATGCGCTATAAACAGAAAAAGAGCGACAATTTTGCAAAAATAACAATATTTTTCACATTTTTTTTATATGAAATTCCCCCCAAAAAAATGTAAAAATCAAAATTATTTAACATTTTTGGCCAATTTGTTTTCTGCTACATATGCTTGGTAAAAAAAATCACAATAGGCGTATTTTGATTGGTTTACGCAAAAGTTATTGCGTTTACTAACTAAGGGAAAGATTTTTGTTGTTTTTTTTTTAACGCGTAATGGCGGCGATCTGCATTTTTTTTTTTTTGGGGGACTGCGACATTGAGGAGGACAGATCGGACCCTTGACTGACATTTTTGACACTTTTGGGGGTACCAGTGACATTTCTACAGTAATCAGTGCTATACATATGCACTGTTACTGTAAAAATGACACTGGCAGGGAAGGGGTTAACTTTATTGGGGAAGGAGGGGTTAAGTGTGTCCCTAGGGGCGTGTTTCTTACTGTGATTGGATGTGGCTACTGGTGTAAGAACCGAGATCAACGGTCCTACATAGCAGAACCGTATGATCACCATTTTTGCACTGGGGAGAATGACAGGCGGCTTTGTTTACATTAGCCGCCTGCCTTTCTCCCTTCACGGCGGACGATCGCGAGTGACCGGCGGACATCGGGTCCGCCGGGCACACGCGCGGACTTGTTAGGGAACGAGCCGGGGCGGGAGCGCACCTCCGGGGGCGCGCGCTCGCCCGCTATTGGCTCACAGGCTAGTGACGTACCGATACGTCACTTTGCCTGGCCGGGGCTGACCGCCGCACTATATGTACTTGCGGTGGTCGGCAAGCGGTTAATAAATGCATCCACAATAATAAAAAAAAAAATGTGCATTTTATCACATTTTTGCATTTGATGCCTGCAGAGAATTGCAACTGCGATCAGTGTTTTATGGGTGCAGTGCACAGGCTTCTGTATTCTTTACCACCACCCTCAGGTCTGTACTCAACTTTGTAATAAGGCTGGAGGAAGGAAACCATGGACTACAAATGCAGTGACAGCGTGATCTGCCTTGGTGGAAGATGGGACCTGTAGTCTTCCCATTCACAGATTGCTGGAAAGGAAGGCTGTGCGAGTGGGCTAACATAAAAATAAATTACCAGGACGCCCTAGAAAGGAGCACCCTGTGATTCGGATAAGTTGGGAGAGTGGAAATTTGGGCAATGTTACACTCTAAATATGGGTGTAACTTGACACATGGTCCCAAATGTGGGCTAAAGTCAGCCGTAGACGATTCAAATAGACCAAAACAAAAAATTGGAGCAAAACGCCTATCTCCTGCGCTCTGAGAGTGGATCTTCAACCACATCCAGCCACACTCATGTGGCTACCGAAGACTTTCTACTTGGCTTTGCTTGGATACTTCGGCCTGGCAGCCCCTTTTCAAGACCAGGGTAGTCTGAGACCACTAAAATCAAAGTTTGACACATGTGGGCTAGAACATATCGCTTGTAAAATCCATCGATCAATCAACTTGGGAATATTCAGCCTGCCCATACGTGACTTGAATCTCAGCCTGTTCAGCATTTGAACCGTCTATTAAAATCAAAGAACAAACACAACGGCGCACCGGCCTAGTGCATTATCTTCTATAAAAGGTTTTATTGAATAAAAGGTATAAAAATACTCACAAACAGAGTCTTGGTAAAAGCATATCAAATGGATACAGTGCCATCCGCATCAGAACCACAAGGTATAAGCGTCCTCTGAAGCTAGACTTTTTTTATACCTTTTTAGTCAATAAAACCTTTTATAGAAGATAATGCACTTGGCCGGTGCGCCGTTGTGTTTGTTCTTTGATTTTAATAGACGGTTCAAATGCTGAACAGGCTGAGATTCAAGCCACGTATGGGCAGGCTGAATATACCCAAGTTGATTGATCGATGGATTTTACAAGCGATATGTTCTAGCCCACATATGTCAAACACAAGGCCTGTGGGCTGAATGCATCCCACCAGGTCATTTCATGTGGCCCTCACACTTCTCCTCCAGCTGCAGCAAACCCCTCATCTCTTATCTCAGCAGTCGGCAGCAGAGAGGAGGACTGAACTCCTCCACCAGATCCTGGTCTCTCTGTGTAGCCTCAGCACCCCCTTGTCTCTTCCTCCCCCGGTCTCAGCATTCAGCAGACTCTGGCAACTAATTCCAGCCTTCCTGTGGTCCTCCTCCAGCCCCTGCACTTTCTGCTTTTTAGCTTTTCCCCCAGTTTCTTCCCAGCAGCAGCACAAGTTAAGGGGGGCACTATGATGTAAGGGAGGACTCTTGACTTCTGATGGTGGGGGGAGGCTCTTGACATTTGATGTAAGAGAGGGTGGGGTGCTCTGGACATCCAGTCTTACAGCTACAACTGGCCCTTTGAGGGCAACTGCAATGCTGATGTGGCCCATGATGAAATTCAGTTTGACACCCCTTTTCTAGCCACTAGCAATAACCACTATGGTCTACTGGCAGGGAGGGATTCCCCTGTCAACACTGACTGTGTTGATGGGGGAATTGGTTGCAGAAAATAAATTTACTGTCTATGGCTTAAGCTCTTAGTATCAACCCACACAGCTGCATACATTACCTTCCCCTTTAGGCTCCATTCACATCTGAGTGTTTCAAGAAAGTGCGAAAAACAAAAATGCACATTGCGTTTGTGGTGCTATTCGTAAATGTCAGCAGCTACAAATACTGTAGCTGCTGGCTTAAAGCGGTAGTATACTCCAAAAAAAAAAAAGACAAAGGCATAATGAGCTGGTATGCATCGCATACTAGCTCATTATGAAATACTTACCTTAAAACGAAGCCCCCGACACAGACCCCCGGACACCGCTGTGGGAGCGGACATGATCCCTCGGCGTCTCTTCCAGGTTCGGCGGTTTCGGCGCTGTGAGTGGCCGGAGCCGCGATGACGTCACTCCCGCACATGTGCGCAGGGGATTAACTTTCCGGTAAGGAACTCTGAAGGTCCGCCGGACCTTCAGAGCACATGCGCCTCTAGCTTTAGCGGCTGCATGCAGTGCAAATATCTCCTAAACCGTGCCGGTTTAGGAGATATTAATTGTACCTACAGGTAAGCCTTATTATAGGCTTACCTGTAGGTAAAAGTCACAAAAATCGGTATACTACCGCTTTACAAAAAAAAAAAGGACACTTGTGGCTCGTTTCCACTGAGCGGTATGGTACGGTTCGGTACGGTACGCTATTTTTGCCGTTTCCATTGTGAATGGTAACCTAATTCCGAACTGTACCGTTCCACTTTTTTGGGACCCTTTCGTTAGGGTACCAAGCACATTAGTACCGTACCAACAGGGTGGAGCTACACTCTGCAGAACTTTGATTGGTTGACAGAGAATCGTCTATCACAGCTTTCCTGCTACACCACGCCTATCATGAAAGGGTACTATTGGCAGTGGAAACGCAATGTGTACCGTTCCGAACCGTACCGTACCACTCGGTGGAAAAAAGGCATTACTTGTCCAGGTATTTAGCTTTATCCTACCCTCATCCTTTTCTTCACCATTCTTGGGGTCCCTAGGGCCATCCTGCTAACTGTGAAAAGCCGGCTGTGGCTCCTTGCAAGCCTTGTGAATTGTCCCACAGCCTTCTGGGACCTGTGATGTGCTCCAGAAGGCTGCAGGCAGAGAGGGGGGCTGAACTTCTGCTCAGATCAACTGTCAAAACCAGGTACCTGATGCCCATACAAAAACAAAGTGTCCAAAAGTTTCACTTTAATGGCAAGCAGATGAGTGTTTTTGCGTGTGAAGCTGAAAAAGGTACATTAACTTTTTTTGCATGCTTTTTTGCATGCTTGACACAGTCTATTCAAATGAATGGGCTGCTCTATGCATGTAGTAAGAAAAATGCACCCACGCACACAGAAAAAATGCATTCACATTACCCTGGGTGTGACCTTAGCTGTAGCCTCACAGTGATTTGAAGCTCAATTCTCGTAGCATTCTCAAAGCTCGACACCAGATTTCCATGTTATTCACTCGTACCACTCATTGTTCAGTGATGTATTATCACATAAATGCTCAGAACAATGACAGGCACTTCTTCGGGGCACGATTTTTATTTATACATTAAGATAAAAAGCCTTCTGTGTGCAGCAGCCCCCCTAATACTTACCTGAGGTCCCTCTCTGTCCAGCGATGTCCACGGGAGTCTCAACCACCCAAGATTTTCCCTCCTGATTGGATAAGACACAGCAGCGGTGCCGTTGGTTGCTGTTGCTGTCAATGAAGGTCAGCTAGCTAATCAGGGGAGAGAGGGGGCCGGGCTGGGGCTCCATGTCTGAATAGACACAGGGAGCTGTGACTCAGCTCGGATGCCCCCATAGCAAGCTGCTTGCTGTAGGGGCACTCAACAGGGGAGAGGGACCCGAAAAGAGGAGGATCCAGGCTGCCCTGTCCAAAACCAACTGCACAGAGGAGGTAAGTATAACATGTTCTTTATTTTTATAGGGGAAAAAAAGACCTTACAATCACTTTAATGCATTTTATGCATTAAGATAAAAAAAAAAAGCCTTCTGTGTGCAGACCCTCAGCCCCCCCTGATACTTACCTGAGCCCATCTCTATCCAGCAATGTTGTAGTAGTGTCTCAGCTGCCCAGGACTCCCCTCCTTATTGGCTAAGACAGCAGCACGTCGCAAATGGCTCCCACTGCTGTCAACCAAGGTCAGTCAGCCAATCAGGAGAGGGGGGGTGGGGTGGGACCGCGGATCCGTGTCTGAATGAATACAGGAATTTGTGACTCGGCTCAGGTTCCCCCACAGCAAGCTGCTTGCTGTGGGGGCACTCAACAGGAGGGAGGGGCCAGGAGCCTCGAAGAGGGACCCGAGAAAAGGAAGATCCTGTGCAAAACCAACTGCACAGAGCAGGTAAGTATGTTTTTTTTTTTTTATAAAAAAATCACGTATCACTTTAACCACTTGCCGACTGCCGCAAGTACATATACTGCGGCGGTCAGCCCCGGCCAGGCAAAGTGACGTACCGGTACGTCACTACGCGCGCGCGCCCCGGCTCGTTCCCTAACAAGTCAGTGCGTGTGATCGGCGGACCCGATGTCCGCCGGTCACTTGCGATTGTTCGCCAGGAAGGGAGAAAGGCAGGCGGCTAATGTAAACAAGTCGCCCGTCATTCTCCCCTGTGTAAAAATGGAGATCAGACGGTTCTACTATGTAGGACCTTTGATCTCTGTTTTTACACTAGTAGCCATGTCCAATCACAGTTAGAAACACGCCCCTAGGACACACTTAACCCCTCCCTCTCCAATACAGTTAACCCCTTCCCTGCCAGTGTCATTTTTACAGTAACAGTGCATATGTATAGCACTGATTACTGCAGTAATGTCACTGGTACCCCCAAAAGTGAAAAAATAGTCCTAAAATTAGGACTATCTACACCGCTTGCTAAAATTAAGTAAAATGTGAAATATAAAAGTGCCAGTGTGCAAAATGGTTATACAAATCAATTATCCAATATACAGATTGTGCCAATATGCAAATGAATATATAAATAAAAAAAAACAATATTCCAAGTCCATGCATAAATATGAAACTTCTATTTGTGCAATATGTATATACTGTAGTTCCAAAAGTATATAGAATTCCAAAAAATAGTCCGACAAATTATTTCTTGAAAAAAACTTTGTGCAAATAAATATCATGTGCAAACGTGCTCTTAGGTAAATTAATTTAAAGTGCAGGTGCTTCAAAAAGACCTTCTTCCCGTGAAGTACCGGTAATTTATAAGTTGGGTCACTTACCAGATGGAGTGGGTCTCACATATATAATATTGAGACCAAAAACGCTTAATGGTAAGTCCCCTTTTAAACCTCTCCTGCGCCGTGGTCTCTCTCCCCAGCGTTGATAAGGCCGTTCCAATGGAAATAAAGGAAGGAAAAAACTCCAGATAGTATAGTATTGTTGGGATCAAAGTTTTTAATCCAAAAGTAAAGTTTTAACAAACGTTTTTAGCAGGCTCCAGCAAGGAGCTAAAGTGCTGGTGTCCGTGACTAGCAATGCGCAGCGTACAGCGTGGCGAGCGGAGGTAACTCCGACTTGTGTGGATGACGGCACTGTAATTATCTTAATAAAAATAAACCATCTAAGTTCCTTCCCCCCCCCCCCCCCCCTAATCAATATACAGCTGTCGCATGACCCAGCTCTCTCCAAGCCTGTCTGCAGGGAAACATAAGCAGGAGGAGCTTCTAGTCCTCTGCTGCTGGTCACATGTTCAAAAAAAAACAGCCTTTGGAATACAGAGTAAAAATAAATAATTATTATCAAACTGTTTCAAATTGTCATACAAATATATATTTGAAATGAAATATTTATTACTTTTTGGCAATAACATGGTGTGGGTGGATTTCTGGCTATCACAGGCACGTCCCTCCAGTCTATGTCTTAGAATAATAGCTAGGTGAAGCCTCCATCAATCAAGATGTCAAATACCACCCCATTGTGTTTAGCTGGTTGGTGAACATGGAGGAGGAGGGAGGGAGTGGGCTGTCATTTACTACTGTGTATACACCCACATGTGTGACTCTATAGTCATATGGGATGTTCAGATGTGATAGGGAAGAAATGCTCAGGGTAGAAATACATTGAAACTGAGCATGTACAGGACTGCCAACACTGCTCTGCAAAATCCCCAACTGCATTGGGGGACATGGACAGAAGGGGGAGGCAAAGAACAGCAGGATCAACCAGGTTTTTTTCAGAATACAGAACATGAATCCCATAGTGAATGTGTATGAACAGCATGTAATACTCCATTTTTTTGATAGATTTTATGATGTGGCTTTAATGACCCTTTTGACATGAAGCAGTATATGTGATGCTAAGCTTCTTTAACCGCTATAGTACCGTCCACCGCACATTTACCGTGGCAGGGCCACCTGGCTGTGCGAAGAGACATACCTGTATGTCGCTTCCTCTTCCTGGTGTGGGGCGCGCGCTGCTGGTGGCCAGCTCCTGCTGTGTCCAATCACAGCGGGAGCCAATCAGTGGGTCCAATAGACGCAATGTCTGCCAGGACCCGCCAATTTTTCCTGAGAGAGGCAGAATGGCGGTCTGCCTATGTAAACAAGGCAGATCGCCATTCTGTCAGGGGAGAAGATAGAGATCTTGTGTTCCTGCTAAACCAACACACGGATCTCTGTCTTCCTCCAGTCAAACCGTCCCCCACACAGTTAGCAAGCACCCCCTAAGGACACATTTAACCCTTTGATCGCCCCTGATGTTAACCCCTTCCCTACCAGTGTCATTAGTACAGTGACAGTGCATATTTTTAGCACTGTGTGTATTGGTGTGAGTCTTGCGCTGTCTGGAGGATGTGTGCGTGTAGTACCCCTTAATGCTGCGTATACCAATTCTGTAAACCATACAGCATCAAATATACATAAAAGGGGGGAGGGGTATCATGCTTCAGGGGGGTGGTATAGGTTGATATTGGATATTAAATAAATAAATTAGCTAAAAAACGCTGTTGAATCAATGCTCAATAATATGTGGTGGTATTTAAATCAAATAAAATCATCTAGTGTACAGTGTATCCATAAAATATTTAGTAAAACATATTAAATATCTAAAACACACTGCTTGTGCATATATCTATAAAGTGCACATGTGCTGTGAAAATCAATACAAAATTATATAATACAATAATCCACATACTGGATATTCTTAATTAATGTGACAACAAAAGTGCTCAGTGCTCCATCTAAACATAAGTGAGTGATATTCTTTCAACTTCCAGTGCTTTCAGTTCTTTTAAAGTGCTTTGTTTTAGATATTTAATATGTTTTACTGAATATTTTATGGATACACTGTACACTAGATGATTTTAGTTGAATTAAATACCACCACATATTATTGAGTATTGATTCAACAGCGTTCTTTAGCTAATTTATTTATTTAATATCCAATATCAACCTATACCACCCCCCTGAAGCGCGATACCCCTCCCCCCTTTTATGTATATTTTTACACTGTATTAGTATAACTGGTCCCCAAAAATGTGTCAGTTAGGGGTCCGATTTGTCCACCACAATGCTGTAGTCACACTAAAAATCTCTGATCACCGCCATTACTAGTAAAAAAAATAAAAAAATTCCATAAATATATCAAATTGTTTGTGGATGCTATAACTTGTGCACAAACCAATCAATTATTATTGGGATTTTTTGCCCAAAACATAGCAGAATTTTTTTTTTTTTTTTTCGTCTTTTTTGTTTATAGTGCAAAAAATAAAAACCGCAGAGGTGATCAAATACCACCAAAAAAGCTCTGTTTGTGTGAAAAAAAAGGACCTAAATTGTATTTGGGTACAGCGTCGCACTACCGCACAATTGTCAGTTAAAGTAACGCAGTGCTGGATTGAAAAAATGGTTTGGTCATTAAGGGGGTGAAACCTTCCGGGGCTGAAGTGGTTGAAGCCGCAGTATTTAGGCCCCATGCACACAAAGCTTTTCTCTAACCTCTCCTAAACACCTTTCCTGTTTTTTTCAGCAGAAAAAAAAATGCTTGATGTGTTTGGACGCATTTAGGCATGTTTAGACACGCCGAGCGCATGGGCAATAATCAACTTCATTGGCCGGAATTCTGGCCGTTGAAATGAATTAACGCTCAAGTGCTTGACGAGCCTAGCATTTAGATGTGTTTAGACATGTTTACATGCGTCAAGCTTTATTTTTTTTCTTTCCTGTAAAAATATGGCTGCTCCTGGACATGCTGGCAGTGGTTTTATTTCTGCCTCTAAATTCCTATGTGTGCATCCCAGTGAAAAGGGGGCATACGGGGAGGGGGGTAATCCAGAAACTGTCAGAACAGGGAGGGAGATCAGTGTCAGAGAAGCAATTACAGGAATAATGCCCTGTGTCTGTGTCTCTCCCTGCAGCAGCTGAAAGCTGGCTGGAGGGGGAAAAACTGGCTCTGCTGCTGAACAGGGCTTCCTTCTGTAATTGCCCCTCGGCCTGACTGCACCAATTCCCCGTGCTGTTGGGGCCCCCCCTGTGTGCCCGGGCCCCCTACAGGAGGACTGGTGGTTCCCCCCCCCCCCCCAATCAGCGGCCCTGTGTAGGATATAAATCACTAGGTGATGTATATTTTATTCTTCTTATGGACAGAAGTTGTGTCTACACTGAACCATGTAATGGTTATTCGATGTCCAGGACCAAGAGAAGCCAGGTGCTGCTGGGAAAGGAGGAGGATAGGGTTATGTATTTTTGGTGAAGAATCAAATAACGATTTATTTGTATTTTGTTTTTCTTCTTGTGCAGAAAAACTGGCGAGTTTTCATTTGGAGTGCTAACCAGCAATGGAGAGTCCGCAGGCCTCACTAGGCTGTACAACATGGCGCTGCCCAGATGGAAGCTTCACCAAAACCATTCTTGAGCCGGGATCTGGAGTGGACAAGCCCAAAGAGCGTGCTGTGTGCATGATATATTTGGAGCATCTCACTGACCCTCCATCCCAGTTCTGCTCCACATCCGGCCCTGGTTATCCTACTGGAAGCTGGGTTGAGGTGGAACTTGGGGAGGGGGACACTGCACAAGACCGCCTAGTTGACCAATGTCTAGAGACCATGCTTCAAGGGGAGGTCTGTCAGCTGGACAGTCCACTAGGATTCCAGCTTGTCTTGCGGCTGAAAAGCTTTAAAAAGGGCATAGAAGCTTGGGAACTGGAACCAAGCGAGAAGATCCAAGGAGCGATAAAGGACCGGGAAAAGGGCGGCATGGCCTTCAGGGATGGTAACATCGATGGGGCTGAGAGGCGGTATACCCGGGGGCTCAGACTCTTGGTGTGCACGCCTGGTGAAGCAGAAGAGGAAAAGGTGGTGCTTCTGTCCAACTTGGCCGCTTGCGACCTGAAGAAGAGACGGTTTCGAGAAGCGGAGGTGAGGTGCACCCGAATTCTGGACATGGATCCCAACCACCTCAAAGCTCTGTACCGGAGAGGCATAGCCAGGGCAGGCATGTCCGACTGGGAGGGGGCGAGGGGCGATTTCGACAAGCTGCTGAAATTGGATCCGGGTAACAAGGAAGCGAAGAGGGAGCTGGTGAGCGTTCGGGAGAAGGAGAAGATTGCGCAGGCGCAAATAAGCAAGGCCTTGGGGAAGATGTTCCTTTAAAGTGAACCTGTTGCCTCCTCCAGGAAATGGTGGACATGGTCAAGAATATTTGGTGTTGCAAACGCAGGCAGTGTAGGAGCCTCCAAGCATTGTTAGGTTGCTGTAATCAGAGATCTGGTTGCTTTGGGTTTTTGCTCATCTATATTGCTGTTTTGTGTCGTTGCAAATATCCTCGCCTTATCGAATAAGCTTGCACATGAACTAAACCACACGGTCCTCTAAGAACGAGTGACATCACTGAGGCAAGAGACCTAAAATGACTCAATGGTTGCAAAATAGGTGACAGGTGCACTTTATGCTGACACTGGAGAGAATTTGTCTAATATACCTCAGGGAGAGACTTAATAGAACGATGTGTTGAACGGGGCACAGGATGCTTGGTAAATATTATGTACAAATAAATTGTGTTATTTATACCGGTTTATTATTTTTTTTATTTTATGTGCGCTGAATTTTTTAATGTCCTCCGCATTTTAATATCGCATACAGAGGCTGATTTCAGGTGGGTGGTTCTTGAAGGCCAGATGGTTGCTTGACATAAAGTATAGGCCAGGACAGCAAACTTAATATTCATAAAAGGTGGATATAGACCTATAGGTGCCTAGCAACTCATCCAGCAAAAGTGCTTGTACATTCATTCTGTGAAAACTAATCAGCTGAGACTGGGGTAAAAAAGAATGCTCTTAAAGCTGTTTTCCCATCTGCTCAAATGTTCTTTTAATATTCTGCTTAATAGTAAAGATAGATTCACTTAAAGTGAACATAGAGTGAATCGTAGAAAATACCATCACCACCATATATCAAAGTAATTTGGGAAAGTACAGCATTATGGCCACTAGGTGGGGCTAAGGATCATAAGAAAGAAATACATCATAGTATAAAACCAACTTGAACACATGAGATTTTTATGGTGCTGAAATGGAATTCCTTCAAAAATATTTTTTATTGAGTATACATTTAAAATCGTATTACAAATACAATAATGTTTTACTTTACACGTACAGCAGAAAGTTGATGTTTCCTTTCTTCAATAAAGGCTATACTGTTATTTTCATCCAAGGAGGAAAATGTGTTCTAGTTGGCTTATGCAATTAAAGGGGTGAAGGTGTTTAAAGTTTGATTGTAGAGATTATTCCCTGACCTAGTAAAAAAATACATCATAGTGGGAATTGGAAAAATACAGCAGGATGACCACTCAATGGTTCTGAAGATCATAGGAAATACATCATAGAGTGAATTGGGAAATACAGAATTATGGACACTAGATGGCGCTGAGGATCATAAGCAATAAATATATTATAGAGTGAATTGGGAAATACAGAATTATGGACACTAGATGGCGCTGAGGATCATAAGCAATAAATATATTATAGGGTGAATTGGGATATACAGAATTATGGACACTAGATGGCGCTGAGGATCATAAGCAATAAATATATTATAGAGGGAATTGGGAAATACAGAATTATGGACACTAGATGGCGCTGAGGATCATAAGCAATAAATATATTATAGAGGGAATTGGGATATACAGAATTATGGACACTAGATGGCGCTGAGGATCATAAGCAATAAATATATTATAGAGGGAATTGGGATATACAGAATTATGGACACTAGATGGCGCTGAGGATCATAAGCAATAAATATATTATAGAGTGAATTGGGATATACAGAATATTGGACACTAGATGGCGCTGAAGATCATAAGCAATAAATATATTATAGGGTGAATTGGGATATACAGAATTATGAACACTAGATGGCGCTGAAGATCCTAAGAAATAAATACAGTATATCATAGAGTGAATTGGGATATACAGAATTATGGACACTAGATGGCGCTGAGGATCATAAGCAATAAATATATTATAGGGTGAATTGGGATATACAGAATTATGGACACTAGATGGCGCTGAAGATCATAAGCAATAAATATATTATAGAGTGAATTGGGATATACAGAATTATGAACACTAGATGGCGCTGAAGATCCTAAGAAATAAATACAGTATATCATAGAGTGAATTGGGATATACAGAATTATGGACACTAGATGGCGCTGAGGATCATAAGCAATAAATATATTATAGAGTGAATTGGGATATACAGAATTATAGACACTAGAGGGCGCAGAGGATCATAAGAAATAAATACAGTATATCATATAGACAGTGGTGGGAATTTTAGTAACCAGTTCCGACTTTCCCAGCAGAATGACCAGCGTGCCCCCTTTCAATGCACAGTGACCAGCGTGCCCCCTTTTAATGCAGAAAGACCAGCGTGCCCCCTTTCAATGCACAGTGACCAGCGTGCCCCCTTTCAATGTACAGTGACCAGCGCGCCCCCTTTCAATGCACACTGACCAGCGTGCCCCCTTTCAATGCAGAGAGACCAGCGTGCCCCCTTTAAATGCACAGTGACCAGCGTGCCCCCCTTTCAATACACAGTGACCAGCGTGCCCCCCCTTTCAATGCACAGTGACCAGCATGCCCCCCTTTCAATGCACAGTGACCAGCGTGCCCCCCTTTCAATGCACAGTGACCAGCGTGCCCCCTTTCAATGCACAGTGACCAGCATGCCCCCCTTTCAATGCACAGTGACCAGCGCTGCATCCCCCCTTTCAATGCAGAGAGACCAGCGTGCCCCCTTTCAATGCACAGTGACCAGCGCTGCGTGCCCCCCTTTCAATGCACAGTGACCAGCGTGCCCCCCTTTCAATGCAGAGAGACCAGCGTGCCCCCTTTCAATGCACAGTGACCACAGCATTGCCCCCAATGATTGCAGAGTGCCACAGCATTGCCCCCAATGATTGCAGAGTGCCAGCCACAGCATTGCCCCCAATGATTGCAGAGTGCCAGCCACAGCATTGCCCCCAATGATTTCAGAGTGCCAGCCACAGCATTGTCCCCCCAATGATTTCAGAGTGCCAGCCACAGCATTGCCCCAATGATTGCAGAGTGCCAGCCACAGCATTGCCCCCAATGATTGCAGAGTGCCAGCCACAGCATTGCCCCCAATGATTGCAGAGTGCCAGCCACAGCATTGCCCCCAATGATTGCAGAGTGCCAGCCACAGCATTGCCCCTAATGATTGCAGAGTGCCAGCCACAGCATTGCCCCTAATGATTGCAGAGTGCCAGCCACAGCATTGCTCCCAATCATTGAAGAGTGCCAGCCACAGCATTGCCCCCCAATGATTGCAGAGTGCCAGCGATCCCCCCGCGAGACCCATGCACTTACCTCACGGACGGTCTCGCAGCTTCGCTTCAGTCCCCGGCTCCCCGCGTCTCCGAGTCCTCAGTCCTCCCGCGGCGCCTCCTCCTCGTCCAATGGCACGGTGTTTGCCTTTCGGCCAATCAGGAAGCGGGAGGACCCGCTCCCTGATTGCCAAGGAGGAGGATCCGTGTGACAATAGCGAATTCTCATTCGCTATTGTCACAGAATGGGCGGGTCGGGGCGCACTGCTCCGCTCCCCGGCCGCCACGTCTGCGGCTGCGCGGTCCGAGCGCGGGACATTCAATTGTACTGCGCGAGGACGCACAGAGGGATTCAGCTGGTTCTGCGAACTTGCAGAAAGTTAGTAACCGGTTCTACGGAACCGGTGCGAACCGGCTGAATCCCACCACTGCATATAGAGTGAATTGGGAAATACAGAATTATGGACACTAGATGGCGCTGAGGATCATATGCAATAAATATATTATAGAGTGAATTGGGATATACAGAATTCTGAACACTAGATGGCGCTGAGGATCATAAGCAATAAATATATTATAGAGTGTATTGGGATATACAGAATATTGGACACTAGATGGCGCTGAAGATCATAAGCAATAAATATATTATAGGGTGAATTGGGATATACAGAATTATGGACACTAGATGGTGCTGAAGATCATAAGCAATAAATATATTATAGAGTGAATTGGGATATACAGAATTATGAACACTAGATGGCGCTGAAGATCATAAGCAATAAATATATTATAGAGTGAATTGGTATATACAGAATTATGGACACTAGAGGGCGATAAGGATCATAAGAAATAAATACAGTATAACATAGAGTGAATTGGGAAATACAGAATTATCGACACTAGGTGGCGTTGAGGATCATAAGCAATAAATATATTATAGAGTGAATTGGGATATACAGAATATTGGACACTAGAGGGCGCTGAGGACCATAAGAAATACATCTATTCTAGAGTGAATCGAGAAAATAAAGCATTATGGCAACGAGATGGAGCTGAGAAACCTAGGAAATAAATACATCATGGGTGCTTATTAACCCATGGTCCACAAAGTCCTCTGATGTGGCCTGCAGCCTCAAACCAATAGCGGGTCAGCAAGCAAAGATCGCGATCAAAGGGTTGATCCCATCGGCATCCCAGAACATCAGAGTGCATGCAGCCAGCCCTGGCGCTGGCAGCAGAGGAAGCAGGTGGATGCAGAAGGAGCAGGAGCCCATGGCTGCTGATAGGGGGGGACAACCAGTCCTCCTGTAGGGGGCCCGGGCACACAGAGGGGGCCCGAACAGCAGAGGGAATCATTTCGGTCTGACAGAGGGCAATTACAGAATGCCCTGTGAGGCTCTGCAGGAGCTGAAAACTGATTTCTCTCCCTTTTGCCGGCTTTCAGCTGCTGCAAGGAGAGACACAGCCCCCCCCCCCTCCCCTCCGTGGACCCTGCTGGCTTCCCTGTCCTGTAAAAAAAATAAATTGTAAAAAACGAAATAGTAAAAAATAAAAAAATTCAATTTTTTTTAAATTATAAAATGTTTTTTCAAAAATTTAAAAAAATGTAAAAAAAAATGGATAATTCACACAGCTTCTGTTATTTTTGTGTCCTCTTAGAACAATTTTAGAATATTTTTAGTGAAAATGTTGTTTTGATATATTCGAGGGGGGCCCTGCTAGGTAGGCTGTACGGGGCCCTGTGATTTTTATCAGCAGCCCTGCCATTATGTCCACTAAATGGAGCCAAGGATCATAGGAAATAAATATAACTTAGTAAAAAGAGATAGTGTAACAATTTTGGAGAGCGTTGTAGGGATCCTAAAGTAGCAATTGTCACATTTATTTGCTACTTCCCTCCAGGATTTTCGAGAATTGTTCACATTGTATCTCTCCTTACTGCAAGGTATTTATTATGGATCTTCAGCTCCAGCTAGTGGCCATAATGCAGTATTTTACCAATTCATTCTATGATATATTTATTTTCTTTGATCTTCAGCTCCATCTAGTGGCCATAATGCTGTATTTTCCAAATTTACTTTATGTTCTTTACCTTCACCTTTCTTTATCTTTACTGCTTCTCATATTTTTTTTGAAGAACATTCGACCAGAAGAGATAATAGCTTAAAGCGGTTGTAAACCTCGCTTGGTCATTTTTACCTACAGGTAAGCCTATCATAACGTGCACCGTTAAGGAGATATTCACCCTGCATGCAGCCAGTGACATCACTCTGAAGGTCTGGCATACCTTACTGTAACTTCAGAGCTTTGTGCCGGAACCAAGGACTCCCTGCGCGCATGCACGGGAGTGATGTCATCGTGGCTCCGGCCAATCACATAGCCGGAGCATGAGAACCTGGAAGAAAGGCCAGGGGAACATGTCAGCCCTCTCAGTGGTGACAGTAACTAGTGCTAGAGGTCTTTGTTCCAAGGTGAATATTTCATAATGTGCTAGTATGTGATGCATGCTAGCACATTATGGCATTGCCTTTGCAGGTTATTTTATTTTGTAACAGCCACGGTTTACAATCACTTTAGGACATTTGATTTTGGCCCAGTGTCACAACAGCTGGTTAGTTTGCACAAAACAAAAAGATAGATACGGAGCAGGAAGTTAGACAGTTGTCCCCTCTTCCCATTGGAAGATTTACCCTGATCTCTTGCACTGGGGGCAACGCTAACATTTTTAATTTCACCTCACTTTTTCTCAATGTCAACAAACCCGAGGAAAATCATTCACACTTACTTTGGTCTCTGAAGAGAGCATTTGGCAGGTGGTGAGGTGTATCGCCTCTTCAGTGCATGCTTTAACCACTTGCCGACCGCCGCAAGTAGATATACTGCGGCGGTCAGCCCCTCACAGGCAAAGTGAGGCTCTGGGGAGTGAGTGCGCGCCGCCAGAGACGCGCTCCCACGCGGTCACGGACCCCCCCCCCCCCCCGCGCGTGTGAGCGGCGGACCCGATGTCCGCCGCTCACTCACGATCGTCCGTGACAGCGGGAGAAAGGCAGGCGGCTAATGTAAACAAGCCGCCTGTCATTCTCCCCTGTGTAGAAACAATGATCATACGGTTCTACTATGTAGGACCGTTGATCATTGTTCCTACACTTCAAGCCACAGCCAATCACAGTAAGAATCACGCCCCTAGGGACACACACAGCCCCTCCCTCTCAAATAAAGTTAACCCCTTCACTACCAGTGTATTTTTACAGTAACAGTGCATATGTATAGCACTGATTACTGTAGTAATGTCACTGGTACCCCAAAAAGTGTCAAAAATGTTAGTCAAGGGTCCGATCTGTCCGCCCCAATGTCGCAGTACCGCAAAAAAAATCGCAGATCGCCGCCATTACGCGTTAAAAACAAAAAAACAAAAATGACAAAAATCTTTCCCTTTGTTAGTAAACGCGATAACTTTTGCGCAAACCAATCAAAATACGCTTTTTGCGATTTTTTTTTTTTTACCAAACATATGTAGCAGAAAACAAATTGGCTGAAAATGTTAAAAAATTTTGATTTTTACATTTTTTTTTTTGGAGAATTTCATATAAAAATTGTTATTTTTTTGCAAAATTTATGCTCTTTTTTTGTTTATAGCGCAAAAAGTAAAAATCGCACAGGTGATCAAATACCACCAAAAGAAAGCTCTGTTTGTGGGAAAAAAAGGACGTTGAATTCGTTTAGGTACAGCGTCGCACGACTGCGCAATTGTCCGTTAAAGTCACGCAGTGCCGAATCGCAAAATACCCCCTGGTCAGGAAGGGGGTAAAATCTTCTGGGGCTTAAGTGGTTAACCCAGGGATTCTCCAACTACGGCCCTCCAGCTGTTGCAGTACTACACTTCCCATGAGGCATTGTAAAACTCTGACATACACAGACATGACTAGGCATGATGGGATTTGTAGTTCCTGAACAACTGGAGGGCCATAATTTGAAGACCCCTGCTTTAACCCCTTGAACCCCGCACTGGCATGCTGCAGCCACATACATTGCATGCTTTTGTGGGGTCACTTCAAGACTGGCTCCATTCACTTGAAAGGGTTACGCTCGGTAGGAGCTACACCTGACAAAGTGATGGAGTGCAATTTCTGCTGCAGCTGCGGCATAACCCCCCCCCCCATCCCTGCCTCTAAAGGAGGAGTGGTTGGGGGCAGTAAAAACACAGTCAACTGCTAGTGTGTATGAGCCCTTAAAATGAAAGCTTACAAAAAAAAATGGAATTTGCATACAGACAGAATTGGCACAGAATAGAAATACTATATATTGTAAATCTTATATGTACAGTACACAGTATACACAGTATCTCACAAAAGTGAGTACACCCCTCACATTTTTGTAAATCTTTTATGATATCTTTTTATGTGACAACACTGAAGAAATGACACTTTGCTACAATGTAAAGTAGTGAATGTACAGCTTGTATAACAGTGTACATTTGCTGTCCCCTCAAAATAACTCAACACACAGCCATTAATGTCTAAACTGCTGGCAACAAAAGTGAGTACACCCCTAAGTGACAATGTCCAAATTAGGCCCAATTAGCCATTTTCCCTCCCCGGTGTGATGTGACTCATTAGTGTTACAAGGTCTCAGGTGTGAATGGGGAGAAGGTGTGTTAAATTTGGTGTTATCGCTCTCACTCTCTCATACTGGTCACTGGAAGTTCAACATGGCACCTCATGGCAAAAGAACTCTCTGAGGATCTGAAAAAAGAATTGTCGGTCTACATAAAGATGGCCTAGGCTATATGAAGATTGCCAAGACCCTGAAACTGAGCTGCAGCGAGGTGGTCAAGACCATACAGCGGGTTTAACAGGACAGGTTCCACTCAGAACAGGCCTCGCCATGGTCGACCAAAGAGGTTAAGTGCACGTGCTCAGAGTCATATCCAGAGGTTGTCATTGGGAAATAGACGTATGAGTGCTGCCAGCATTGCTGCAGAGGTTGAAGGGGTGGGGGGTCAGCCTGTCAGTGCCCAGACCATACACTGCATCAAATTGGTCTGCATGGCTGTCATCCTAGAAGGAAGCCTCTTCTAAAGATGATGCACAAGAAAGCCCGCAAACAGTTTGCTGAAGACAAGCAGACTAAATACATGGATTACTGGAACCATGTCCTGTGGTCTGATGAGACCAAGATAAACTTATTTGGTTCAGATGGTGTCAAGTATGTGTGGTGACAACCAGGTGAGGAGTACAAAGACAAGTGTGTCTTGCCTACAGTAAAGCATGGTGGTGGGAGTGTCATGGTCTGGGGCTGCATGAGTGCTGTCGGCACTGGGGAGCTGCAGTTCATTAAGGGAACCAAGAATGCCAACATTTACTGTGACATACTAAAGCAGAGCATGATCCCCTCCCTTCGCTTCGGAGACTGGGCCACAGGGCAGTATTCCAACATAACGACCCCAAACACACCTCCTACCACTGCCTTGCTAAAGAAGCTGAGGGTAAAGGTGATGGACTGGCCAAGCATGTCTCCAGACCTAATACCTATTGAGCATCTGTGGGGCATCCTCAAATGGAAGGTGGAGGAGCGCAAGGTCTCTAACATCCACCAGCTCCGTGATGTCATCATGGAGGAGTGGAAGAGGACTCCAGTGGCAACCTGTGAAGGTCTGGTGAACTCCATGCCCAAGAGGGTTAAGGCAGTGCTGGAAAATAATGGTGGCCACACAAAATATTGACACTTTGGGCCCAATTTGGACATGATCACCTAGGGGTGTACTCACTTTTGTTGCCAGCAGTTTAGACATAATTATCTATCAGCTGTGGCAGCTGCAGAGCACTAATGAGGAAAGCTGATTGGCCTTTATCCATTTAGACATGTTCCTATTGGAAGTATCTCACCAAAAATTATATTTCTGTTGCAAGGAATGCCAGAAATCTGACTTGTATCTTAGTGCAGACTTCTGGGAAAATTGGTGAGCCAATCACACAAGCAGGAAATGATGTTTCTGGGGTGTGGTCAGTATACATTCTGTGTACAGAACAGCTCCAGGTTGCCATATTGCATTGCATTTTCAAAAAATGACAACAGCTGCAGATTGAAAAGGAAAGGTCATTTTTATTAACATTCAATCTGATTTGTGTCACAATTCTCTACGCTATACTGTTTTTTTTATTTATTTGCTGTTTTTTTTCCCCACAAAAGTGGAGTTACCCTTTAATTTGATGGATGAAAGTCCATTTTAAAGTGTTTGTAAAAATAATATGGATCCTGTTCCCTTATAGCATGAATAAAAGCACAGTGCTTGTGCTATGCAATTTGGTCCCCTGTATAATCTAAAATACCCGTCTAATCCGGCCTAGTTCTGCCCTCCCCTCTGTAAACTGACCACGGTTTATCACGGGCTGCTGAGCCCTGACACCGTGGTCAGTTTAGGTGCCTCTGTCATCCCCAGCTCTCCTCTCTGTTCTCTCTTCCCCCCTCCCTGCCTGTCAGCTCGTAACAGTGCTGCTCTGCTCCCCTCACCTTTCCTCCCTGCTGCTATATTAGTTTGTTTATATTCCTACAATCGCCTCTGTTAGAAAATGATATGTGCCACACTATATGTGCTGTATAAAAAATATGCAGATTTCTACCTTATTTCAGAGCGCCGCTCACGTGATCGCCCGCCTCTCTCCTCCTCTCCTCCCAGCTGATGTCATCAGGAGTTCTCAGCCCCTCCCGCTGTAGCTGTCAGACTGGGAGAAGAGAGTGGCGAGGAGTCACGTGAGCGCCAGGAGGCGCTCTGAAATAAGGTAGAAATCTGCATTTGTCTTATACAGCACATACAGTGGGACACATATCATTATCTAACTGAGGTGATTGTTTAATTATGACCAAGTGGCTTTACAATCATTTTACCGCTGCTAACTGAGCTGCTACTGCGGCAAAGTGGCTCGATAACGTCTGACGACGTAGATCTACGTCACCAGACATTCCCCTCTCTCGGCGGTACGCGCGCGCCGCTGGAGGCTCGCTCCTGCTGTTTTCAGTCACAGCGGGAGTCGGGCGATCGCCGCTGCTCTTCCCCGATCGTCGGGGAATCGAGTGTGGAGATCCGCCCGCTTGTGTAAACAGAGCGGGTGGATCTCCTAAGTGACAAACATTGACAGATTGCAGTGTTCAGCATAGCTGAACATCCGATCTGTCCCTGTGTCACTCAGTCACCTCCCCCCACACACGTTAGTAAGCATCAGGCATACATTAACCCCTCCATCTCCAATAAAATTAACCCCTTCCCTGCCAGTGTCATTTTACAGTAACAGTGCATATATATAGCACTGATTACTGCAGTAATGTCACTGGTACCCCCAAAAGTGTCAAAAATGTCAGTCAAGGGTCCGATCTGTCCGCCGCAATGTCGCAGTCCCGCAAAAAAAATCGCAGATCGCCGCCATTACGCATTAAAAAAAAACACCAAAAATCTTTCCCTTAGTTAGTAAACGCAATAACTTTTGCGCAAACAATCAAAATACGCTTATTGTGATTTTTTTTACCAAACATATGTAGCAGAAAACAAATTGGCCAAAAATTTAAAAAAATTTTGATTTTTAAATTTTTTTTTTAGGGGGAATTTCATATAAAAAATGTTAAAAATATTGTTATTTTTTCAAAATAAACGCTATTTTTTTGTTTATAGCGCAAAAAGTAAAAATCGCACAGGTGATCAAATACCAGCAAAAGAAAGCTCTGTTTGTGGGAAAAAAAGGACGTAAATTTCGTTTGGGTACGGCGTCGCACGACCGCGTAATTGTCAGTTAAAGTCGCACAGCGCCGAATCGCAAAAAGTGGCCTGGACGTAAGACAGCAAAATCCTCCGGTGGTAAAGTGGTTAAAGCGGAGTTCCACCCAAAAGTGGAACTTCCGCTTTAGGGAGTCCTGACCCCCCGACATGCCACATTTGGCATGTCATTTTTTGGGGGGGGGAGCGGGTACCTAGTTTTGACAGGTACCCGCTCCCACTTCCGCTCGGAGCGCCGCGGCGCCCTGAGCGGAAGTTCTCCTCTCCCCCTCCCTCCCTGCAATCTTCTGGGACACGTCAGAGGTCCCAGAAGATTGCTGGCCAATCACGGCGCGCAGCGCGACTCGCGCATGCGCAGTGGGTACCCGGCTGTGAAGCCGCAAACTGTAACAGCTGGGTCCCCACAGCAGTGATGCCTGCGCCGAGGGAGAGGATCGAGGCTTCCGGCGGCCGCATCGCTGGACCGTTGGACAGGTGAGTAAATGGCTGGAACTCCGCTTTAATCATGACCAAGTGGCTTTACAATCACTTTAAGCTTTTCAAAAGAGTAATGCTATGCAACTATAATTTTCAAATCTCATTAGACTGGGATAAATAGAACTGTCTCCTTATTCTGATGTAACAACTTTGTGATGAGTCCAATGTCCGTTACAAGAAACTTGAAAATAGCATCTTCTTTTTTTTAAATAAAAACATTTATAGCCATTTCTTTTTACCCTGGAGAGAGTGCAGTCCTGTCAGTTGCTTACTTCTTTTTTTCAAAGTGTGTCATTTTTAACCAGAACTAAACCCAGCAATTTAACGGTTTCGAAAATACAGGGTTAAAGAGGAAGTAAACTCTTCCTTTTTTTTTTTTTCTTTTTTTTTCCCCCTACAAAGTAAATGCATAATGTGCTAGTATGCATCGCATACTGCATTGTAAGATGGCTGCACAAATACAGTGTGACATAAAGAAATAGGCCCGGTCCTTACTTAACCACTTGCCGACCGCCGCAAGTACATATACTGCGGCGGTCAGCCCCTCACAGGCATAGTGACGTATCGGTACGTCACTAGCCTGTGAGGCTCTGGGGAGCGAGCGCGCGCCGCTGGATGCACGCTCCCGCTCGGTCACGGACCCCCCCCCGCGCGTGTGACCGGCGGACCCAATGTCACTTGCGATCGTCCGTTACACCGGGAGAAAGGCAGGCGGCTAATGTAAACAAAGCCGCCTGTCATTCTCCCCTGTGTAGAAACAATGATCATACGGTTCTACTATGTAGGACCGTTGATCACTGTTCTTACAGCTCAAGCCACAGCCAATCACAGTTAGAAACACGCCCCTAGGGACACACTTAACTCCTCCCGCTCAAAAAAAGTTAACCCCTTCACTGCCAGTGTCATTTTTACAGTAACAGTGCATATGTATAGCACTAATTACTGCAGTAATGTCACTGGTAACCCCAAAAGTGTCAAAAATGTCAGTCAAGGGTCCGATCTGTCCGCCGCAATGTCGCAGTCCCGCAAAAAAATCGCAGATCGCCGCCATTACTCGTTAAAAAAAAAAACAACAAAAATGACAAAAATCTTTCCCTTTGTTAGTAAACGCGATAACTTTTGCGCAAACCAATGAAAATACGCTTTTTGCGATTTTTTTTACCAAACATATGTAGCAGAAAACAAATTGGCCGAAAATGTTAAAAAATTTTGATTTTTACATTTTTTTGGGGAATTTCATATAAAAAAATGTGAAAAATATTGTTATTTTTGCAAAATTGACGCTCTTTTATTGTTTATAGCGCATGATCAAAAAATCGCACAGGTGATCAAATACCACCAAAAGAAAGCTCTGTTTGTAGGAAAAAAAGGACGTGAAATTCGTTTAGGTACAGTGTTGCACGACCGCACAATTGTCCGTTAAAGTCACGCAGTAAAAAAATCGCAAAAAACCCCCTGGTCGGAATGGGGGTAAAATCTTCCGGGGCTTAAGTGGTTAAGTGGTTAAAGTAACGCAGTGCCATATCGCAACAAATGGCCTGGTCATGAAGGGGGGGGGGGAAACCTTCTGAGGCTGCAGAGGGTTAAAGACTGACACATGGGAGCCGTGTTGCTATGGGTAACACAGACACATCTGAGTTCAATTACATCCGAGCTTTATTAGTCACAAACAAAAAAGAATGAACTACAATTCCCAGAATGATTCGCCGATTGAACACTGCGCATGCGCCAGTCGCAAAGCATTGCGGCCCAATTATTGAAAGATGACTCTTCCTTACTGCCCAATCACACGCCTACTATTGGGAAAGCCCCTTGACCACGGTCGATTGGTGAAATCGCCTGACAAGCAAGCTCGCAGGTGCCGCTCATTGGAGGAGACCTTTACGACTCCCTCCCCTACAAATTAGCATCCTGGTTGTAGTAGGAGGGACATGAATTCCCGCCTCCTATTGGCGGAGGCTTTGAGGGAGTTGTTTCTGATTGGTTGAGGGGTTCGCACAGTGTTGTCACACCTAGGACGGAGCCTGCAGTCTCTTCCTGGCACTGGAGGACCCGGGGCTTCTTTTCCGGTGATTAAACGCGCTTGCTTCCCCCTCTTATCCCCCAATACCCTCCGCTGTGTTCGAGCATTGTTTGTGTGTGTGTGTGGGGTGACGTCACTCAGGTGACCCCAGCACTGGGACCGGGGGGGCATCCTGCCTTCAGGGACTTCCGGCCTGGTGTGGTCACTGCGCAAGGGCAGCTCCTGAATGCTGTCATGACTTCATCCTGTGCTGTCATGGAGATTCTAGAATGGCCCCATGTGTTCCCTGACAGGGATCAGCTCTGTGATGTCATCACTCCTTCCCTGGCTGTGACTGATGACATCATCTGTCTGCTTATGGCTATACACATAATGCTGCATAAATAATACCCCCATCATGCTGCGCCACAACAGTGATTTGCATGATATTTACACATCTCACCCCCACCTGATGTCATAAAATGTCAGGATCACCTCCTGTGCTAACACCCTCTGAAAAGCCATCCACTGCAGGTCGCTACTCAGAGGTACAAGAAGGGCTGTTGCAGTGGCAAATGATCTGCGCATGTGCGTTGCATAAAAATCCGTCTCCTCTACGTTTTTTGCCACTGTCAGTGGCGTCACAAAATCCTGTGATGCATTAAACTGAATGAAGTGTCATTTTGTGACACCTCAATAAAGTTTAAAAATAAAAAAAAAGTGCTGTGAATCCCAGTGCACGCTCATTATATGATGCATGACATAAATGAACCCCAAGGGTCGGTTCGCACCATAACATGCGCGTTTTTGCATGATCCCAGAAATCCCTTCATTTCAATGTGATGCCAAACGCGCTAAAAGTGCGGCAGATGCGACTTTTTAAACTGCATCGCATCAAACCGCTTGGTCCTGCGATACCGTGCATTTTGGAGGCTGAAAACGTGCGCAGTTTGCTAGATGCGTCAAAAATGAATGACTCCAGCATGCATGTTTCCTGCACCACAAGTGCTATGAGCGGGTCCTAGGAGCTCCAAGTTAGGGATGCACCGATCCGATATTCGGATCGGATATCGGCACTGATATGGCCATTTTAGATGGATCGGGGGATCGGTAACATTGACCAATCCACTGGCTGATCCGGTTTTTGCTTGGTAACGGCTCAGCCATCCCTTACTAGGTGCAGTAGTATTATGGGATGGGAGCCGCTACTTCCTGTATAGGTCCGCCTCACAGGCGGAGTGATATCAGATGTATCTGCCTGTGAATGGAGGAGCCGCACACATGAAGCAGCGGCTTTGCTCTCTACTGCAGCCGCTTGCTTTGTGTGTAGCTCCGGATCGGTACCGGTATCGGCGATTTCACAACACCAGATATCGGTATCGGGTCCAAAAAAGTCGGATCGGTGCAACCCTAGTCCAAGTGCATGCATTTTTTGTTTTTTTCTTGCGTGTTCCTGGCAGCCCATTGATTTCCATGGACACTGAATGTGCAAAAAATACTTCAGGCGCAATTTTAAAAATCATGCCACAACAAACCGCATGCGGGCAGTGTGCGCACCCGTGTTGCTAGGAGGTAATGGCACCCACACACGTCTACAGCCGTACAGCGTCTCCGCACCGCGGTCGGCATAAATCGGCTCTTGAAGCGCACCCTCACCATCGCAACAGGCTTATCATTCCAACTAGTGTTGAAGCCTGAGGATTGACATGGGAAGCAGACAACCCGCTTATTGCAGAGGATCAGCGGGGTCAGCTTTTATTTTTCTCTTATGGGTCCCCATTAGCCCACCCCCTCCCCCAGCCCCTTCCTTTGACCCACATATCCTTCTCCTCCTCATTTTGCTGTTTGCTATTACAGGTGACAGAGGTCAGAGTTCACCAGAGGCTCTAACAATGGCTACCGAACTCCTGCTCAACGACCTGGACACCAAGTTCTGTGCGGATAACCTGCTGACCAGCGAGGATTGGGGTACGTGAACTAAGCTTATTCATTAACGTGGAAGTCCGGTCTAAACCTGTCTGCTCTGAACCCCTTCACGCCGACCGTACGCAAATATGCAGCCCCGCTGGAGTGGGCTTTTTTCTGTGGGTCCACATATTTGCGTATCGCCCTTTGGTGCGCTCCCAGCACAGAAACTGGGGTCTCACCGAGAGCCCTGGTCCCCGTTTTAACAATCAGGACCCCGAACATCCGATTCCGGGGCACCTGATCACTGCCAAAGCCTCTGATTGGCTATCACAGTGATCAGTCACTGTAAAGCCCGCCCCCATGTTTTCTGTCTCTGTGAATGGACGAAACAGAAACATTGTATCGCTCTCTGTCCTTGCAAAGATAAAAAAATGTGTGTAGAGAAATAAAAATAAAGTTAAAAAAATAAATAAAAATACCTTGATCAAGGTTTGATCTTGTTAAGCCCCAGGGTTAGTGTTTGGGTCAAGGTCAGGGTCAGTATATTCTGGACAGGTTCTTTTTTTTTTTTTTTTAAATTAGTATCAGTGTCAGTTAATGTGTCTTAAAGCGGAGTTCCGGCCTCCAAAATTTTTTGTTCGATTAAAAATACCCCCGGGACAGTCAGGGCTAGTGCATTTCAGCAATGATAGCCTCTGAACTGTCCCCGGGTTCACTTACCTTTTAGAAGAAATACTTACCTTGTAAATGTCTTGTCCAGCGCTGCCATCTCAGGTGTGGGCAGCTGAAGCCAGAGCGTCCTCTTCGGTGACGTCGGAGTCCCAGAATGCTCTGCACTGGCACCTCTAGCTGATCCATCCTTCCATTGGCTTAGGGTGTAGGCGCCGGCATCCTTGCTAAGTGAAGCTTTGCGGCTTCACAGCCTGTTTCCTACTGCGCATGTGATTTCTGAATGGTCCCGCTGTCTTCTGGGACCTCTGATGTGTCTCCCAGAAGGTAGTGGGGGGGGGGGGGGGGAGAAGGAGGGGCCGTAAATGACGTAGATCGCCGCGGTGACCTAACACGGAAGTGGGAGCGGCTACCTTATTTTGACAGGTATCCGCCCCTTCCTGAAATTTGCCAAATATGGCACTGGAGGAGGGGAGGAAGCAGATAAGCGGAGCTTTAAATAAAAATTAAAGATAAAAAAAAAGCAAAATACGTAATATTGTTTCTGGGCTGTACTACGGGTACAAACAACAAATAACACACATATGTGGTATCGCTGTGATCGTCAGGAGCAGAAGAATTTATTTTGGGTTGTTTTTTGGTGTTAGGTCATGGTAGTAGCAAGAAAAATACAGTTCAATTAAAAAAAAAAAAGTTTTTAGTTTATATAGAGTCGTTTTGAGGATGCCCAACTCATTAGAGATTTGGGGTCTGCTATTGTAGGGAGACAGCCTCACTCCTCTGTTGCGTATCCTATGATGTTTTTACCCGTTTTTCTAATAAAGGTGGATTTTCAGTGAGTGCGGCCATCCAGATTTTCCCTTTATTTTCTGCCATTCTTGACCTCTTGAAAATGCTGTTTGGCTGCTGTGCTGAATAACTTGTATCATTCCTTCAAGTCAATAAAGGAGTTTTAAAATCAGGAAGGTTTTTATTTTAATGCATTCTATGCATTAAGATGAAAGGCCTTCTGTGTGTAGAAACCCCCCTCAGCCCCCCCTAATACTTACCTGTGCTCCCTCTCTGTCCAGCGATGTCCACGAGTCCCTTGGCTATTCTGGGACTCTATCTTCTAATTGGCTGAGATACAGCTGCGGCGCCATTGGCTGCTGTTGCTGTCAATCAAAGTCAGTGAGCCAATCAGGAGAGGGGCAGGGGCAGCTCCGTGTCTGAATGGACATACAAAGCTGCAGCTTGGCTCGGGTGCCCCCATAGCAAGCTGCTTGCTGTGGGGGCACTCGATAGGAGGGAGGGGCCAGTGGCAGGAATGAGGGACCCAAGAAGAGGATCTGGGCTGTTCTGTGCAAAACCAACTGCACAGAGGCGGTAAGTTTAACATGTTTGTTATTTTTATTTTTTTTTTAAAACAAGACTTTACAATCACTTTAGGCTGCATTCACATGTCAGCGTATGATCGCGGGCAGAACCGCCGCGGTTCCGCCCGCGATTCGGAGATTTATTGCAAATCGCGGGACGCCTAGCGTTGCCCGTTGATTTGCAATAGCCCCCCAAACGCCGAGCGATGTTGCCGCGATTTACGCCCGCCGAATCGCGGCAACATTGCGCAAACAAAATCGCGGGACGCAATACGCTCCAAAGAAGCTCTTGTACTTTTTTGGAGCGTATTGCGTCCCGCGATTTTGTTTGCGCGATGTTGCCGCGATTCGGCGGGCGTAAATCACGGCAACATCGCTCGGCGTTTGGGGGGCTATTGCAAATTAACGGGCAACGCTAGGCGTCCCGCGATTTGCAATAAATCTCCGAATCGCGGGCGGAACCGCGGCGGTTCTGCCCGCGATTACACGCTGACATGTGAATGCAGCCTTAACGTGGAACAAGTATGAAGATCAGGAAAGTAAGATTAAAGTCAGCAGTATTTGTCTGCATCCTTGTTCTTGACCACCGACTTAAAGTATTGTACTGAAGGAATCTGTTTGGCCGCCAGGAAAGCAGCATTTTTAGAAAGATGGGTGTGTGGTGGCAGCCTCTGTTTTTTTATTTATTTATTCTTTTAATATTTTTTTAATTCTATTTTTTCTGTTCATGATGTTTTTTTTTCAAGTTGTTCTGCAGCATGTTAGGTCAGGCCATGTGTGTTCTGTATGAGGAATGAGGAACTTGGCTTGTGTTGTTTTTAGATTTATGACATATGAATACTTCCTCTTCACCACTGTGGAGGACTTGTTGGTTTTCTCTGCACTCTCTCCCATTATACTCTGGCAGATTACTCTTAATAATAACTGCTGTATAAATATAAATGTGAATGCTGATCAGCAGGTTGTTATTTGTGCTGTGAGTATTGGTGGTCAGTGTAATTCTAAATGTTTTTATCTATATACACGAAGACAGAAAAGGATTTCATGTCCAGGAAGCCAGATATCGAAAAAGTTTCCAAGACCATAAAAACTGTCATTGCCGTAGTGATCGGCCTCACCTATAAAACAGTGCAAAGTATGGCATCAGACAATCTACAGCAACTGCCTACGTGCAAACCTGTCCTGGAGACTGATGTTTAGAGAATGATTGGTGTCTGCTTTCTGGAAGGTTTCTGATCGTTCTTCCTTCAGACACATTAAAAAAAGAAGTGTGACCAAAACTTTTTTGGTCATACTCAGGGCTTTTTGTCTGGAGGAACGCAGTTCCGGCACCTCCAGCACTGAATGCAATTAACCACTTTACCACCGGAGTATTTTGCTGTCTTACGTCCAGGCCACTTTTTGCGATTCGGCGCTGTGCGACTTTAACTGACAATTGCGCGGTCATGTGACGCTGTACCCAAACAAAATTTATGTCCTTTTTTTCCCACAAACAGAGCTTTCTTTTGGTGGTATTTGATCACCTGTGCGATTTTTACTTTTTGCGCTATAAACAAAAAAATAGCGTTTATTATGAAAAAAGAACAATATTTTTAACATTTTTTTATATGAAATTCCCCCCCAAAAAATGTAAAAATCTAATTTTTTTTACATTTTTGGCCAATTTGTTTTCTGCTATCTATGTTTGGTAAACAAAATCAGAATAAGCGTATTTTGATTGGTTTGCGCAAAAGTTATTGCGTTTACTAACTAAGGGAAAGATTTTTGTAATTTTTGGTGTTTTTTTTTTTTTAACGCGGAATGGCGGCGATCTGCGATTTTTTTTTTTTTTTTTTTTTCTTTTTTTTTTTCTTTTTTTTTGCGGGACTGCGACATTGCGGCGGACAGATCGGACCCTTGACTGACATTTTTGACACTTTTGGGGTTACCAGTGACATTACTGCAGTAATCAGTGCTATAAATATGCTGGAGAGGGAGGGGTTAATGTATGCCTGGTGCTTACTAACGTGTGGGGGGGAGGGGACTATGTGACACAAGGACAGATCGCATGTTCAGCTATGCTGAACCCTGCAATCTGACCCTGCCTGTCACTTAGGAGATCCGCCCACTCTGTTTACACAAGCGCGCGGATCTCCAAACTAGATTCCCCGATGATCGGGGAAGAGCAGCGCGGATCGCTGCCGCTCCTCCCCTGGCCCGACTTCCGCTGTGACTGAAAACAGCGGGAGGGAGCCTCCGGCGGCACGCGCGCCCCGCCAAGAGAGGGGAATGTCTGGTGACGTAGACCTACGTCGCCAGATGATAACGAGCCACTGTGCCGCAGTAGCAGCACAGTGAGCAGTGGGGAAGCGGTTAATGGTTGGGGATGCTAGAGGGTCTATGATGCTGGTTGCTGGAGGATCTATTGTAACTGGCTGGAATCTATTGTTGCATGGGGGTCTATTGTTGCTAGGGGGTGTTTTATGTTGCTGAGGGGTCAATTGTTGCTGACAGGGATCTACCATTTAGGGAAAGGTCTATTGTTGCTTGCTGCTGGAAGATCTGTTGTTGCCTCTGGGGGTGTAATGTTGCTGGGTTGGATCTCTTGTTGCTGAGGTGGTGTTCTGTAACAGGGGGCCCATTGTTGCTGGGGGGAGGGGGGGCAGGGTGGATTTGATTTAAATCACATTTTAAATCATGATTTAAATCACTAGTAAAAAGGCTTGATTTAAATCATAATTTTTAAAGTGCAACTGTCATCTCTGTCCCACAGCGGCTCCTTTGACCCGCTGTTGACTCACAACAGTCCCATTCACTTTAATGGGACGGCTGGTGATGCGGCAGTGACACAACAAGGTGAATGCCCGCTAACGGGCGCTGCCATGATGGATCTGAAATGACAGGTGCTCTTTAAATGTAAGGACTTATTCTTGCTGGTAGTTAGTATGAAATTGTGTGAATGCATCAATGCAGTGCTATGTTATCTCAGCTTGCAGAGCTTGGATTTATTTATTGAGTTTACCAAAAATGTAAATTTAAAGTGATACATTTTTGCTCCAAAAGCATTTTAATAAAATCAATTTGATTAAAATAAAAAAAAAATCTGATTTAAATAAAAAAAATTCAGACTTTTTTGATAAAAAAAAAAAAAATTGATTTTTATCGAGGGTTGCAGGTATAATGTTGTGTGAGGGGTTTATTGTTGCTGGGGGGGAATCTAGTGTGGCTGGGTTGGAGTCTGTTGCTACTGGGGTGGAGTCTACTATTTCTGGCTGCAGGGGATCTATTTTACTACTTCTTTTTTTTTTTTTTTTTTGTTATAACAAATTGCATACAAATTACTTCACACCACAAAATAATAGTTGGTTCTGTATTCTCGGAAAGCAGTGGTACTGGAAGGTGGGTAGGGGGCGGAACCTAGGTAGGGGGCAGAGACAAGGGGTGATTTAAAAATGGGGGAGTTTGTGCATCTATTCTCTGAGGGAAAAAAAGCCCTGGTCATACTTCTTTTGTGGGTCACAGCAGGGCACTTACTTTTGCTTTCCTGTAACCCACAATAAGCTGACTGCGCTATCAGCTGATGTCACAGAGTGGCTCCAGGCTGTGGAAGAATCCTGTTCATATTGTCGGGATCCACCCAGCTGTGTAATTGATAGCTGGCTCTGGGTCTCAGTTCACAGCTGAGAGCTGAAGCCAGATGTGCCCGTCCCTATCCAGCCTGGCGATACAGGCAGAGTGGAGAGCGGTGATTGACAGTCACTGCTCTCTGTTTCAAGAAGACCAGGAACTGAGTAATCAGCATTCAGCAGTCATGTGATCACTCAGTCCTCATTCTTATAGGTGGGGAGGAACAGCTGCAGCAAAGAAGTGAGTGTGTTTGTTATTTTTTTTTAGTACCCCCATACATCTCCTTTAAAGTGGAACCTTACCCCCCCCCCCCTCGCTATTTTTTTTTTTTTTTATTTCAATCCCCTCTTAGGCCTTCTTCACATTTAGCTGCATACACCGGATTCCATTGGTAAGAATCAGTGGATTCTTGCGGCTGGAATTACAGGTGTATGTGAATAGTGGTGGCCATCAGTCTGCATAAAGTGTAACAGGTTGATAGCAGCTGTCACTGTTTGCATATAGTCGCACAGCAAGTAGTTACCTGCAGTTAGGTGTCTGGTGTGCGACTGCTTGTGGACAGCTATGGCCACTGTCAGCCTGCCAATACAGCCTGACCCCCCCCCCCCCCCTCCACTATTTGCAAGTGCCTGTCATTCCATCTGCAAGAATCTGCTGATTCTTGTTGCTGGAATCAGTGTGAAGGAGGCCTTACGATTTTTACCAGGGTTGTCCTCCATGTATGTTCTCACACACCCAGCAAGTCCAGTGTTGTTCTTCCGTAATCCACCACTCCTGTGCTGCACAGCTGGTCATGATCGGCCATCTTCTCTTTTTATGTGATCAGTAGTCAGCTGTCTTTTTCACGTTCTTACAGCTGGTTTCCTGGTGATGTGTGATGGCACATGTGCTGTACATAGCCCTGAAGCCTCCTGAGATAAGTGACATCAGCATTCCAGGAGCCTACAGGCAGCTTTGGACTACGTCCTTCTTGCCTAAATGAGAAAAGTTAAATTTAAAAGGAATTTAAAATGATCTGTATGTGAATTCTTGCGTGTGTATGTACTTTTTACCAAAAGTATTGGGACGCCTGCATTTACACGCACATGAACTTTAATGGCACCCCAGTCTTAGTCCGTAGGGTTCAATATTGAGTTGGACCATCCTTTGCAGCTATAACAGCTTCAACTCTTCCGGGAAGGCTGTCCACAAGGTTTAGGAGTGTGTGTGTGTGTGTGTGTGTGTGTGTGTGTGTGTATATATATATATATATATATATATATATATATAATTTTTTTTTTTTTCTTTTATGTAAAGAAAGCAAATTGTCTTCTTGATAAAAGTGGACCTTTTCCACTTTCTTTATTATTACTCCTTTACACAATTGCATATGATGTGAATGCAGGGCTTTTTTTCTCAGAATAGGTGCAGGTACTCCCCTCTTCTGAGTCACCCCTTGTCTCCACTACCCTACCCACCTCCGAGCGCTGTCCTTTGGTTCCACCCTCTGCCCACCTCCTAGTACCCCCCCTCCTTTTAGAGAATACAGAACCAAGTATCATGTTGTGGTTCTAGGTAATTTTGTATAGAATTTGTTAATGATAACTAGAAAAGAAGTAAAATAGATCCCCTGGAATCAGCAACAATAGACCCCCCCAACAATAGATCCCCCCAGCAGCAATAAATCTTCCCCTGCAACAATAGAAAAAACAGTAAAATAGATCCCCTGCAATCAGCAACAATAGACCCTCCCAACAACAATAGCCCCCCCCCCCAGCAACAATGAATCCTCCCCTGCAACAATCGCCCCCCCCTCCAATAAATCCTCCCCTGCAACAATAGACTCCCCCCCCCCCCCAACAACAATAGCCCCCCAGCAACAATAGTTGCCCTAAGCAATCAAGCTCACCCCACTGGCCCCAGCACCCCTTTGCCATTGCATACATTCAGACTGGAGGTTCCGGAACTCCGTTCCCCCGCGTTCCTGCTGAAAAAAAGCCCTGTGTGAATGTATAATATATGTAAAGTGCTGCATGAATTGATGGTGCTATTTAAGTACCTGTAATAATAAATAATTTATATACTGTGTATATATATATATATATATATATATAATATAAGTGTGTAAAGGCCTGCTAAAATCAATAAGACATTTTGCTTTCTTTTGATGCCATGAGGACAGACTGTGAGTCTGGAGGAAGAAGATAAGACAGGGCTATATAATAGGAGGAATATGCTTCAGTGTATTACAAACAGAAAATGAAAAATACTTTCTCTTACGTCCTCCGACAGTCGCCGCCATCTTCATATTCGTCACAATGGGGTATTAGTCCCTGCTTCGTAGGAGTAGCTAGGCAACAGAATATGTCAATATTAAAGGTTTTAACATATCCCACCCCCAGGGGGTGGTCCTCTCAGTCAATACCCTCCCATTTCCTGTATCCATTCCTCAGTTTCAATGTCTAGCTTGTCAGGAGTGGCTGCATGTCTCTATGCTGGGGCTTTTGTCTCAGCCTTTTTCTTCTTTTTTGATTTTATTTCGAGTTTTTTTCTCTTTCTTTACCTAGCTGTTATTTTTACCAGCATTAGTTTAGTTCTTCTGATGAAGAGGATCATGCGGGCTATGTCTCTGGCTGACCCCCCTGTTCGCAGGTTGTGGGTCAGTGGCTTCTCAGCCCGCCATCGAGCGTTCAGTCAGGTACTGCTCCTGACGTTCTGAATGACCCATCCCTGTTCGGTGCAGGGATGCTATGGTGAGGTGGCTACCTCACTGGACGCTGGGCGGTTTCTTAACCCACCTTTGCTGCGTCCTGGATGCGACTCTCCCTGTCTCATGTACAGTGGCTTGTTCGCCTGTGCGGGTTCCCCACGCCACCTATGAGGTAAGTGTAAATCTATGTGGGGACCTGTCTGTCTGGGGGGTGTCAGTCTGGGACTGTGTTACCCTGCCTCTGTCACACTGTAAATGTTCCCTATCTCTCTGGCTGCATGCTGTGGGCTGCAAGGAGGGGGGCTGTGCTGCACTTCTGTGTCAGACTGGATCTGTGTGTCAGACTGTGTGCTGTATAACATGCATGAATCGTGTTGGGGCACATTACTAAGACCGCTGCGGCGGTCCGCCATGTTTACTGTGCATTTCACTGAGGTGAGGGAGCGGAGTTTTCGGCGCCAAACGACGCCATTTTCTCTAGCGCTCATCGACAGACGTAGTCCTCGGTGATACACCACCTTCGGGTTATGTTACCTCCGCAGGAGCAGGACTAGACAGGAAATTAAAAAGCTCTGGCCACACCCTAGGGGCAGTCCCAGAGGGTATATCCTCTCTCTCTCTGCCTCAGCAAATCAGTTATTTTCTGTCTAGTTAGGAGTAAGGACCTAGATACCTTGCTGGGATCTTAGGTCCTGGCAAGAATTTTTTTCTAAAAGGATTTTTGGACAGCTTTTTTTCTCCAGTGTTCCTGTGAGATCTTCAAGCAAGAAAGCTGAACTGGGCGACGGGCTGGATGTCGAGATCCGGTGGTCACCCCAGTTCAGCCTACGAGCGCGTGCAGGCCATAGCTCCGCGCTGGGTCGGCCGCGACAAAGTCCCATTAAAAGGACTGAACCCGCGAGTTAAACGTCTCGCTGAAACGCCAAAAACCATGAGTCACGTATCGGTCGACAGCCCTCCCGCTCCGGTGGAGAGGGGTACTGTCAGGAGTTGGTGCCCGCCTGGTTCCGGTATGGTGAGTAGTATGTTCCCCCTTTTTCCCTGACGGGTTTTGTGGTGAACGCGGGCCCCTCTCTGTATGGTAAGAAAGAGTTCTTTCTATCCTATAACATGTCACAAATCCTCCTACTTTGAGTGTGATTTTATGTGTGCAAAAAGCCAGGAGGCTTGGTTTGGGAGCTAACAATCTATTGTATACATGTTTTAAAGATGTAATCTGTGGCATTCTGGGAATCTTATGGGTTAAGTATAAGCTACCTACCAGTCAGAAGCCATGGACATGTAGACTGCCTTCCAAATCAGATCTCCAGCTATTAGCAGGCCTCCCGAACGGCCATGCGGTCCGCCAGGGCTGGTACCGCCAACCACGCCATATCCCCATGCAGAGAGAGTGTTGTGTGCCTGCAGCACACCGCTAGTCAGCACAGGCCGCCGCCATTTTTTTTGCTGGATTGCACGAGCCGCCATTTTGGCGTAGCCTCGTGTCTCCAGCATGGGGGCGGCCATGTTTGAGGTGATTCTACACCTCGTGGAGCTTGGGGGAGGCGCCGGAAGGCGTGCAGAGGGGCGGAGCCGCCTCCCTTCTTCCTGGGCAGCCAGCCAAAAGACTTCCTGTTTGTCTAAGACAGCGCTGTAAGCTGTTGCAGTTTAACTCTGAACATCAAGTGGTGAGCCTGGGGGTCTATCTCTCTCTCTCTCGATCGATAGGGATCCCTAGCAGGTAACACTAAGGGGTTTTTTTGTGGCACTGAGGGTCAAAAAAAAAAAAAAAAAAAAAAGTTTTTTCTTTACTTTTGAATTATATCATCCAGGAAGTAACTGGAGTTATTATGGACCCTGCCACACATATTCCCCCACCTGTTTCCCTCGAGGGGGCCTCGGGACCCGCCGGTGCACAGAGTATAGAGTCATTTACAGCAATTTTGGAGTCTATGGTGGCTCGGGTGGAGGCGGCCTGTCAGGGACGGGGGTCAAGGAAGCGACCCCCGCCTACCCCTATACTATCTGACACCTCTGACTCTGATTCAGAGATGGTCACTGCAGTTGCAGGTTCCTCTGCAAGGGCTGTTATCCCAGGTAAAGCCCCCGCAGACAGTGAGGAGGACGCTTCTTCTCCTGCTATAATTCAGGAAGAAGCATTGGTGGACGCACTAGTTGTGGCAGTGCAAGAAACCTTAAAACTTGAGGCTTTACCGGCAGAGGCAACTGAAACAGAAAGGCCTTTTGGGACTAATAAGCCCATCAAGACGGCGAAGGCTTTTCCTGTACCTAAATGTTTTGGTAATCAGATTAAAGGAGAATGGGAGCATTCTAAACGTACCTTTACTATTTCCAAGCGTATTGCTAGACGCTATCCGTTTGAGGAATCCATCATTAAGAAATGGACGGTACCACCAGTCGTGGATCCGCCTATTTCCAGGCTGAATAAAGCCACGGTTATTCCAGTGGAGGACACTTCGTCCTTTAAGGATCCGGTGGATCGAAAGATAGAAGCGGAGTCCCGCACTATCTTTTCTCTGATAGGGTCAGCATTTAGACCAGTAATTGTTATTGGTCTAGTTTCCCAGACACTTACGGAATGGGCGAAAATGGTACGCCAAGATCTTAGGGGAAAAGATATTCCCCAGGAGACATCTGATTTGATGGAACAGATTATACAAGGGCTACAGTTTATCTGTGACGCAGCCTTGGACACTACTCCCTTGTTAGGGCATGCATCTAAGTTAGCAGTGATCCTCAGACGTGTGCTGTGGTTAAAATGCTAGTCAGCTGACCTAGGTTCCAAAAAGACTTTGACCAATCTCCCTTTTCAGGGGAATCGTCTATTTGGAGCCAACCTAGATGAAATCATTAAGGATGCCACCGGGGGCAAGAGTACTTTTTTGCCACAGGCTGCAAAAGTTAAGGGACCTCGCAACAAGCGAGGACCTTTCTTTACCGCCCATAAAGGGCGCCCGGCTGGTACTCCCGGGAAAGGCAAGACTCCTCCAGGAGGGTTCAAGAAGGGATGGTCGGACAAGCAGAGGACCAACCCAGCCAAACCCGAAGTAAAGGAGTACACAGCCTGAAGGTGCGCCCCCACCCGATTTCAGGGTGGGGGGACGTTTTCACCGGTATTCAGGACATTAGATCGAGCATCTACCACTACTACCGGTGCGATTCTTCCCTTCCAACATTTAAGTACAGGAAGCGGTAGTTACCGTTCCCTGTATAGATCTTTTCCTTTACCTTTTCCTAAGATTAGTCCCGATACCTCACAGGAATCGGATCTGATTGACCAGATAGGCCAAGTAGCCTCTAGTCGGGTGACTTCGGTCCCTGAGGTTCAACCAGAAAAGATCACCTTTCCTGATAACTATCAGGTATCTGATAAATGTGTGGGAACAGAAAACGACCAGACTTTCTCGGATGGTCGGGGCCAGATAGCTCTAGGGACGCCTGGTTCAGATCCTATCAGCGCCAGTGGTCCTAGAAATTCTAGGCTGGCCTCTTCAAGCCGGCCTGGCCGACTTGGACATGTTAGTCGCAGACGTTCCGTGGGAACTTCGTCTCAGGGAGTGTCTGTGGTTTCAAGGACCTATTTACCTTCGTGCTTTACAGTCGCTGGTTTTAATGGCCTGGCCATTGAGACCCAAGTACTGAAGGACAGAGGTTTGTCTACTTCAGTCATTCCTACCCTTATTAAAGCAAGGAAAGCGACTTCCAGCAAAGTCTATTATCACACATGGAAGACTTACATTGCGTGGTGCGAATCTTTAGGATTTCCTCCACGTACCTATTCGGTGTCTCGAATATTGGCCTTTTTGCAACAAGGGGTTGAGCAGAAGCTAGCCTTGAGCACCATCAAGGGTCAAGTTTCAGCATTAGCAATCTTCTTTCAGAAACCTTTAGCTACCAAATCCTTGGTGCGGAATTTCATCCAGGGGGTGCGGCACCTGGCTCCTCCAGTCCGCGCGCCCTTACCGCCCTGGGATCTTAATTTGGTTTTGTCGGTTCTACAGAAACCTCCCTTTGAAAACATCAGGGAGATTCCCTTGCTTACTTTATCCCAGAAGGTGGCCTTCTTGGTGGCTATTACTTCTGCTCGCAGGGTGTCAGAACTGGCTGCATTATCATGCCAGTCCCCATACCTAGTGATTCATAGGGATAAGGTAGTACTTCATCCTAAGCCATCTTTTCTTCCTAAGGTGGTTTCAGATTTTCATCTGAATGAAGATATTGTACTACCTTCCTTGTGTCCTCAGCCCAAGCATCATCGGGAACATGCGTTGCATTCCTTGGATGTGGTTCGGGCAATCAGGGTATACCTGAAAGCTACGGAATCATTCCGTAAGACGGATTCACTTTTTGTGATCACGGATGGCCCCAGAAAGGGGTTGCCTGCATCTGCCGCGACCATTGCCAAATGGATTAGACAAACGGTGGTACAGGCTTATTCTATTAAGGGTCAGAGTCCTCCGTTCCCTGTTAGGGCGCACTCCACTCGAGCGCTCAGTACTTCCTGGGCCTTTCGCCATCAGGCGTCAGTGGTCCAGGTATGTAAGGCGGCCACTTGGTCGTCGGTACATACCTTTACTAAATTCTATAAAATTGATGTGACGGCATCGGCGGATGCCTCATTTGGCCGCAAGGTTTTGCAGGCCGCAATTTGAGGAGACCGGTGGTCTACCTCGAGGGTTTTTTTCTGTTTGAAAAAAAAAAAAAAAAAAAAAAAAAAAAAAAGAAAAATTTTTTTCTCTCTTTTGTTGAGTCTCATCATTAAGGATGAGCATTGTAAACTTCTAGTTGGCACCGATTGGGCCTTCTAGATTGGGATTTGATTTCCATTTTCCCACCCCTCAGTTGTGATACTGCTCTGGGACGTCCCGAAGGTGGTGTATCACCGAGGACTACGTCTGTCGATGAGCGCTAGAGAAAAATGGATTTTTGTAAAATCTTACCGTAAAATCCTTTTCTCTTAGCTCATCGACAGACGTAGTCCCCGCCCCTCTGTTTTGGAGTTGGGTTGGGTTAAATTCTCTAAGCACTGCTTTTTCACATAACTGATTTGCTGAGGCAGAGAGAGAGAGGATATACCCTCTGGGACTGCCCCTAGGGTGTGGCCAGAGCTTTTTAATTTCCTGTCTAGTCCTGCTCCTGCGGAGGTAACATAACCCGAAGGTGGTGTATCACCGAGGACTACGTCTGTCGATGAGCTAAGAGAAAAGGATTTTACGGTAAGATTTTACAAAAATCCATTTTTGACAGCGCTCGCTCCGGCCGCATGGTAACACTGCTGGCGGCCATTTTCTTGTAGCCTTCCATAGGCTTGCACAGAAGCGCCCTGTATTACACTCTCATCCTTCTCCCTGGGCGCACCGATCGGAGCAGCAGCAGTGGTCTTTGCAGGTTTTATCCTATCTATCCCTGTGTCCTTGCCTAAGTTTAGCCTTTATCCCTGTGGGGGTCTCGATTGTGCTAGTGTGTGTGGCGGTGGGCAGCGCTCGCCTCGCTTGTTGTAGGGGCTGTTAACCCTTTATTTTCCGGTCTGTTCTGGGGGCAATGGATTCATAGGAAAGCAAATTTCCTACCACTTGGCGGGTTCACAAGGGCCTGCTGTCTCCCCCCCCCCCCCGGGGGGGATTTGGCTGCGGTTGTGGCTAATATTGCTGCTGAAAATGCTGGTGGCTGCTCACTCCACGAAACGGCCCAGACTTTTAATTTCCTCTGAATCAGAGGATGATGGTGGTGGGGCTGCTATGGCTGGGGTCTCCTTATCGGGGTCCCATTCCTCCCTGGATCTTGTGGGGTCCGAGGTGGAGGCTGAGGTAGAAGGGGTGGATAATTCTCCCCCTGGCTCGTCTGAAGAGCTTGCTCTCATGGATGAATTGATTGCTTCTATCAAGCAAGAGCTGCATTTACAAGGTGAACAGCGCGCTGTTAAGGAACAATGGCGCTATGTACGCAAGCCTTTTGCTGTACCGAGTAGGTTCAGGCTGCGTTATCCCTTCACACCCGCTACTGATGAACGTTGGTGTGTGCCACCTCTGGTGGATCGCGCGGTGGCGGTTTTGAATAAGTCCACTGCGGTTCCCTCAGAGGATGCCCCGGTGTTCCGGGATGCCACGGACAGGAGACTGGAGTCTCTTGCCCGCCATACTTACTCTGTTGCCGGGTCTATGCTGAAAGCTTTATTTGCTTCACTTATGACAGCCCAGGCTGTCGCGAATTGGACGCAGGTGCTTAGGCGCGTCCTGGTGGCTGAATCTGCCTCCCCGGCGACTTTGGATCAAACCCATCAGGGTGTCATGTATCTGTGTGATGTGGACTTGGATATGGTACCGTTGGCTGCACGTGTACACAGTGTGGCGGTGTTGTCTCGCCGCTTGGTTTGGTTGAAGTGTTGGTCTGTGGACCACTCTTTGCGCGAAAACCTTAGCCAATCTGCCTTATGATGGGTCTCGCTTTTTTGGCGAATCTTTGGATACGCTGATAAAGGGGGTCACGGGTGGCAAGAGCACGCTCCTGCCCCACTCCTGCAAGGCTAAGGCTGCTCAGGGTAAGAAGCATGCTTCTTTTCGGCACTCTCAGGGGTCCTTTCGTGCCTTTCGGTCGCACTATAAGGGCAAGCCCTTCAAGGGTCAAGGCTCCCAAAAGAAGCCGTGGTCAGGTAAGCAGAAGTCCGGCCAGTCCGGACCCACTGCCATAACAATGCGGCCTGAAGGGGCGCCCTCACCCAGTTCTGGGGTGGGGGGACGCTTGCTTGGTTTTCTTCAACCCTGGCTGGCCCGGGTTCGGGACAGGTGGGTTCAGGAAATCGTTCGGTCTGGCTACAAGATCGAATTTTCTCTATACGGAGAGCAGATTTTTTCCCTCAAATCTTCAACTGTCTCCGGAGCGTTTGCGGGATCTGCACCTGGCGGTGCGGGATCTGAGGGCTCAGGGAGTGGTGGTCCCGGTGCCTCACCGGGACAGATTTCGGGGGTTCTATTCCAATCTGTTCACTGTGCCCAGAAAGGAGGGCGAGGTTCGTCTGCTCCTGGATTTGTAGGCCCTGACCCGCTTTGTGCGGGTTCGCAAGTTCTGCATGGAATCACTGCGGTCGGTGGTGGCTGCCCTGGTTCCAGGGGAGTTCATGACTTCCATCGACTTGAAGGATGCGTACCTTCACATCCTGAGCCAGAGGTACCTTCGATTCGCCTTTGCGGAGGATCACTACCAATTCGTGGCGTTACCTTTTGGTCTCGCTTCGGCCCCACAGGTGTTCACCAAGGTGCTTGCACTGGTTCTGGCTTTGTTGAGGGCCCAGGGCATCTCTGTCCTGGGGTATCTGGACGACATTCTAGTTCGGTCTGCGACCAGCCAGGGTCTGGTGGAGGCCCTGTCCGCCACGATGCAGACTCGGCAGGAGTTTGGTTGGACGATAAACGTTCCAAAGTCGACGCTGTGTCCGTCGGTTCGTCTTCCCTACCTGGGAATGGTCCTGGACTCGGTCCAGGTGAAGGTCTTCCTACCGGACGACAAACTCAGGACTCTTCAGGAAGAAGTCAGGTCCCTCAGGGACGCTCCGTGCTCGCCTCTCCGGGCGTGCATGCGGTGTCTGGGATTGATGGTCTTGGTTTTCGAGGCGATTCCCTTCGCCCAGTTTCACACGCGGGGTCTCCAAGCGGAGGTCCTATCCAGGTGGGACGGGCGACCACAGTCTCTGGATTTCCAGATTTCCTTGAGTCATCGCACCGGAAGGGATCTTCTGTGGTGGCTCCAGTCCCTTGGCGGTGTCGGGGGGCAAGTCTTTTCGTCCTCTTTCATGGATGGTGATCACCGCGGATGCCAGCCTGTCGGGCTGGGGCGGTGTTCTGGGCGTTCTGTCCGCCCAGGGAACTTGGTCGGAGGAGGAATCCTCCCTTCCAAACGATATTCTGGAGTTGCGAGCGATAAATCTCTGCCTCCGTCGTTGGACGGACAGGCTGCAGGGCTACCCGGTTCGGGTGCAGACGGACAATGCCACTGCGGTGGCTTACATCAATCTCCAAGGGGGCATCAGGAGTGCCCGAGCGGCTCGGGAAGTGGCCGACATTCTGTCTTGGGCCGAGACACACGTCCCGGCAATGTCGGCGGTTCACATTCCGAGGGTGGAGGACTGGCAGGCGGATTATCTGAGCCGCCAGACCCTGGACCAGGGGGAATGGTCCCTCCACCCGGATGTCTTCCAGATGTTGTGCGAGAAGTGGGGTCTTCCGGAGGTCGACCTGTTCGCGTCTCGTTTGAACAACTAGGTGAGAAGATTTGTGGCAAGGACGCGCGATCCTCGGGCAGACGCGTCGGACGCGTTGGTAGTCCCGTGGCATCAGTATCGACTGATGTATGCGTTTCCACCGCTTTAATTGCTGTCCAGGTTCCTTCGCAGGTTGCACTCTGAACGAAACACAGTGATTCTGGTGGCACCGGACTGGCCTCGCCGGTCCTGGTACGCAGATCTCGTAAATCTGGCGATCGACGCTCCATGGCGTCTGCCTCTTCGAGAAGATCTTCTGTCTCAAGGACCGATCTTCCATCCTGCTTTACAGTCGCTGGCTTTGACGGCCTGGCTGTTGAAACGGAAATCCTGAAGGATAGAGGTCTCTCTCCTGAGGTCATTCACACTTTGATCAACGCGAGGAAATCTTCCTCGGGGAAGGTCTATTACCGTACTTGGAAGGCTTATTTTGCCTGGTGTGAGTCCAGGAGGGTCTCGCCTCGCACCTACTCGGTGTCTAGAGTGTTGTCCTTCCTTCAGACGGGTGTCGACCAGCGTTTGGCGCTGGCTACAATCAAGGGTCAGGTGTCTGCGCTGGCCGTTCTTTTTCAACGTCCTGTGGCATCTAACCCCTTGGTTAGCATCTTTGTCCAAGGGGTGCGACATCTGGTCCCTCCGTGGAGGGATCCTTTACCTCCTTGGGACTTGAACCTTGTTCTGTCCGTGTTACAGCGTGCTCCTTTTGAACAGATCAGGGAGATCTCATTGTCTATGCTGTCCGAGGAGGTCGCATTTTTGGTGGCGATCACTTTGGCTCGCAGAGTGTCGGACCTGGCGGCTCTGTCCTGCAAGTCTCCGTACCTGGTCGTTGAGGAGACGGCGTTGCCTTTAGGCGCGACTGCGTTTCCCACCCCTCATGTTTGCACTGCTTTGGGACGTCCCCATTGTGACGAATATGAAGATGGCGGCGACTGTCGGAGGACGTAAGAGAAAACGGAATTTTTGTAAAATCTTACCTGTAAAATTCCTTTCTCTGAGTCCTCCGACAGTCGCCGCCCCCGCCCCTCTTTTGGGGTTTGATGTACTCTCTACTGCTATTCCACTGAAACTGAGGAATGGATACAGGAAATGGGAGGGTATTGTCTGAGGGGACCACCCCCTGGGGGTGGGATATGTTAAAACCTTTAATATTGACATATTCTGTTGCCTAGCTACTCCTACGAAGCAGGGACTAATACCCCATTGTGACGAATATGAAGATGGCGGCGACTGTCGGAGGACTCAGAGAAAGGAATTTTACAGGTAAGATTTTACAAAAATTCAGTTTTTCTACAAAAAAACCCATTAGAAAAATATTAACGTGGACCTGAAAATGTTAAATGTGTCAAAGCAGTTCTCTGGAAAAATACCTTTTATCTGGAATTCCTCTTGAAATATAGCAGTGCACTTCCTTGTATGTGAGTGTGCCTGGTCAGGTCTCATAGCTGTATATCTGCAGTGTGAGATCTAAGGTGCTGCTGTCTCTGACTGCTAGTCTCCGGAGATTTGTGGTGTCACTACTGTGCTGCTCACTGTTCTATTTTCTGGAGGCTCTGAGATGCGGAAGCAAAGCCCTGCCTCTATCAAGATGGCCGCCTCCATACAGAGACACAGTGCAGAACAAAGCGTAAATCAGTAATGGGGAAAATCCAGCTACAAGGAGATCACGGCTGGTGGCAAGTTAATTGCCCTCTGCCTGAATTTTTGGAGCACAGCTTCCAGAGTTCAGTTCCTCTCTAACCCCTTCATGCAGACTGTATGCAAAAAATGCGGCCCAACTGGACTGGGCCGCGTTTCTCCCTTTGCATATCTCCCTTTGTTCTAGGAGCAATGGCACGCTCCCAGCACAGAGCACGGGGTCTCACCAAGACCGGGCCCTGTTCTAACGATTGGGACCTAGAACGTCAGATACTTGTAGCTTTCTCTGTCCTTGCAGTGATAGAAAAAAAGAAATTTATAAATTAAAAATTAATAAATAAAACCTAGATCAAGGTTTGATCTAGATCAGCCCCAGGGTTAGTGTTTGGGTCAGAGTCAAAGTTCAGGGTCAGTATTTACTTGGACAGGATTTTTTTTTTTTTTAAATTAGTGTCGGTGTGTTTTAGGTAGATTTAAAAAAAAAAAAGCAAAATGTGCACTATTGTTTCTGGGCTGTACTACCGGTACAAACAACAACTAACATATACATATGTGGTATCGCTGCGTTAGTCTGGAGCTGGAGAATTTATTTTGGGTTCTTTGGTTATGGTAGTAGCAAGAAATATACAGCTAAAATTTAAATAAAAAGTTTATTTTTTTTACTATTTTTGGCCAGTTTCCCTTTTAATGATTAAAAAAAAAAAAAAAAAAAAAAAAAAAAAAATCATGAGATATCCATTACCATTTGCCATCAAAGGAAAGCCTAATTTGTCCTGAAAAAAAAAAAACGCGGTATAATCCACCTGGATGCACAAAGTAGTTGTGATGATACGTACGGTTTTATTACCACATGTTGCAAAATTGGACTTAGGCATTAAGATTTTTTTTCCCTTTTTATCATACTGCAAGTGTATCAGACAGGAGAATTCTGAATGGAAACCATAAGACTGCAATTTTAAAATTACATTTAAATAAAAAAAAATCCACATGTATTACAGCTTTAAAATTCTGTCCTCCATTTTTAAAATAATCCTTACTTTTAAAGCAGCTCCTACTGTAGATTCCCATTCCCCTAGATAGCAGAACATCCGACTATTGGATGTCCAACCACACTTTTGCTCTCGTCTGACTGTTGGATGTCTAACCACATTTCTGCTCTCGTCTGACTGTTGGATGTCTAACCACACTTCTGCTCTCGTCTGACTGTTGGATGTCCAACCACACTTCTGCTCTCGTCTGACTGTTGGATGTCTAACCACATTTCTGCTCTCGTCTGACTGTTGGATGTCTAACCACACTTCTGCTCTCGTCTGACTGTTGGATGTCCAACCACACTTCTGCTCTCGTCTGACTGTTGGATGTCTAACCACATTTCTGCTCTCGTCTGACTGTTGGATGTCTAACCACACTTCTGCTCTCGTCTGACTGTTGGATGTCCAACCACACTTCTGCTCTCGTCTGACTTTTGGCTGTCTAACCACACTTCTGCTCTCGTCTGACTGTTGGATGTCTAACCACACTTCTGCTCTCGTCTGACTGTTGGATGTCCAACCACACTTCTGCTCTCGTCTGACTGTTGGATGTCTAACCACATTTCTGCTCTCGTCTGACTGTTGGATGTCTAACCACACTTCTGCTCTTGTCTGACTGTTGGAAGTCTAACCACACTTCTGCTCTCGTCTGACTGTTGGATGTCCAACCACACTTCTGCTCTCGTCTGACTTTTGGATGTCCAACCACACTTCTGCTCTCGTCTGACTGTTGGATGTCCAACCACACTTCTGCTCTCGTCTGACTGTTGGATGTCTAACCACACTTCTGCTCTTGTCTGACTGTTGGAAGTCTAACCACACTTCTGCTCTCGTCTGACTGTTGGATGTCCAACCACACTTCTGCTCTCGTCTGACTTTTGGATGTCCAACCACACTTCTGCTCTCGTCTGACTGTTGGATGTCCAACCACACTTCTGATCTCGTCTGACTGTTGGATGTCCAACCACACTTCTGATCTCGTCTGACTGTTGGATGTCCAACCACACTTCTGATCTCGTCTGACTGTTGGATGTCCAACCACACTTCTGATCTCGTCTGACTGTTGGATGTCCAACCACACTTCTGATCTCGTCTGACTGTTGGATGTCCAACCACACTTCTGATCTCGTCTGACTGTTGGATGTCTAACCACACTTCTGCTCTCGCCTGACTATTGGATGTCTAACCACACTTCTGCTCTCGTCTGACTGTTGGATGTCTAACCACACTTCTGATCTCGTCTGACTGTTGGATGTCTAACCACACTTCTGCTCTCGCCTGACTATTGGATGTCTAACCACACTTCTGATCTCGTCTGACTGTTGGATGTCTAACCACACTTCTGCTCTCGTCTGACTGTTGGATGTCTAACCACACTTCTGCTCTCGCCTGACTATTGGATGTCTAACCACACTTCTGCTCTCGTCCGACTATTGGATGTCTAACCACACTTCTGCTCTTGTCTGACTGTTGGATGTCCAACCACACTTCTGCTCTCGTCTGACTGTTGGCTATCCAACCACACTTCTGCTCTCGTCTGACTTTTGGATGTCCAACCACACTTCTGCTCTCGTCTGACTATTGGATGTCTAACCACACTTCTGCTCTTGTCTGACTGTTGGATGTCTAACCACACTTCTGCTCTCGCCTGACTATTGGATGTCTAACCACACTTCTGCTCTCGTCTGACTGTTGGCTGTCCAACCACACTTCTGCTCTCGTCTGACTGTTGGCTGTCCAACCACACTTCTGCTCTTGTCTGACTGTTGGATGTCCAACCACACTGCTCTTGTCTGACTGTTGGATGTCCAACCACACTTCTGCTCTCGTCTGACTTTTGGATGTCCAACCACACTTCTGCTCTCGTCTGACTGTTGGATGTCCAACCACACTTCTGCTCTTGTCTGACTGTTGGATGTCCAACCACACTTCTGCTCTTGTCTGACTGTTGGATGTCTAACCACACTTCTGCTCTTGTCTGACTGTTGGATGTCCAACCACACTTCTGCTCTCTGTCGCAGCAGCAGTGAGAGAGAAAGTAGAATTCGGTCAGATGTCCCTGCCATTTAGGCAGATTGGAGAAGGGGAGCCCACAGTAGAAGCAGCTTCAAAAATACAAATAATTTTTAAAAACTGAAGACATCATTTTAGTGTACAAAAGCATAATAGCGTAAAACCATAATAAATATAAGATAAAACCCCATCCACAGAAAACCATAATGAATATAGGATAAAAACCCATCCACAGAAGATCTGTGGTTAGTTCTCCAAGATGTTTGGAACAACCTACCTGCCGAGCGCCTTCAGAATCTGTGTGCAAATGTCCCTCTTAGAATTGATGCTGTTTTGTATTTAAAGGGTGGTTGTACCAAATTTTGATTTGATTTGGATTTTTCTTTTGCTTAATTACTTTCTATTTTGTTAAATGATAAAAAACTATTAACACGTTTATTTATGAAAGCATTCTTAACCACTTGTCTACTGGCCACTTTCACCCCCTTCCTGCCCAGGTCAATTTTCAGTTTTCAGTGCGGTTTCACTTTGAATGACAATTGCGCGGTCCTGCAACACTGTACCCAAACTCAATTTTTATCATTTTTTTGAGACCGTGCTTTCTTTAGGTGGTATTTAATCAGTACAGAGTTTTTTTTTTTTTTTTAATGTTTTTGCTAAACGAATTAAAATGACCAAAAATTTGGGGGAAAAAATGATGGGTACTGATAGGTGGCAAAGATGGGCTCTTACAGGCAGCACTGATGGGCACTGTTTGGGCTATACTGATGATCAGTGCCCTGATTTTCAGTGTAGATGTCCCCGGTGTGGATTTGCGGGTTATTGGCTCTCCTCTCCTCATGCGCTGTCAGCGTGAGGAGAGGAATGCCGCTAACCAGCAAATCATGCTTGCACTGTGATCAGCTGTGATTAGACACAGCTGATCACGTGGTAAAAAGCTACTTTGGCTCTTTACCACGATCGTTTGTGTCCCAAGGACACAGTGATCACAGATGCGCACCACAGGGAGGGCACGAGAAGCGCAATAACTGGCGAAGGTCAATAGACGCCCCCTTATTGATGTGTGACAGTGCTGTAACCTCAATCGGTCCCCTGAAGTAAAACATGAACTTTAATATTGTTACTCATATTGACCTCCCATGTTTCTGAAGGAAGAGTTCAGAATCGGTAGGCCATTGTTCCCTGTAAGTATAAAACTTTATTTAAAGCCGAATTCTAGGCAGATATAAAAGACACAATATAATGCAGCCCTGTGATCATCAATATATCAATAAGGCTTTGTTTAGACTTGTGCTTAAGAGGCTGTAAAATTTCGCAGTTGAGCTTCGTTTTTGCCACCCAACAACCGCCCCTCCCCCCCATAACCAGCAATAGGCAGTGGATAGGGAAGTTTACATGCCCATCAAGGTTCACCCACATGTAGTGATTAGCGGGCAGGAAGTCCCGCCGGATGCTATACATTCAATTAAATGAGGAAGCACAGCAAATGCCCCGCAACCACATGCAAAGTTAGTGTTTATTGCTATCACAAGGGATTACACAACATCCTTTGTGATATCTGGCACATATCAGGTTCTCTTTCTTAAAGCGGAGTTCCACCCATTTTTTTAAGTCCCTTTAGAGTTTAGATCATTCAGACTTTAGTAATACATTTCACAATCGTAGTCATTTTCTTTTGTTTAAACGCAAATACCTTTTTATTTTCTTTTTTTGTCCGCCGCTGTAATGGCGGACGCTTCGGCGAGGACGTCATTCGGCGATTTGCAAGGGCCCCAGGGATAGCACCGTGATGTATCCCATAACTCCTTGCGAATCGCCTAGGGACGAAATATTGCGTTATTTGCAGGCCGGAAATTACGCGAATAGGCGGACTTAAGCAACAATTTACCTACAGCCGAGATCAGTGACTGACTGCGCATGCGCACTGGGACGTGGTGGGGATGCAGCAACAGCTGATGCATTACGTAATTGCACGGGAGGGAGAGCCGCACTGTGATATTACTGCGCAGGCTCGAAATCCAGTTGCATACTGGGTAGCCAGCTGCACAGAAATCCCGGGAATGAATGCGGGAGGGCTTCAGATGACCACAGCTAGAATGGAACCTGCCTGCTTCCGACATCAGGTAAGTAAAACCTTTTTTTTTTTTAATAAAATAAAACAAAATGCATTATGACTGTTTGATCTTCATGTACTTGATTTTTCAAAGCTACAGGCGTCTTCAACTAAAAATTGTTTAGGGGACTGGAACTCCGCTTTAAGAGATCCCTCCTTTGCCCTCCTTTGAACCGATTGGTTCGATCAGATACTTGCCTTGCCAGTAAACAAAAAGCCAAAACCAGAAGTGATGAAATTCTCTTTTCTTCTGGGATCAATTGTCATAGAGGAAGGGGAGGAACAGATGTCCCTTCTTCTCCTATGTGCTCAGCCGATCCGACTACATGCAGCGGTCCTGGGCAAGAGCACAACAATGGCAGTGGGAGGAGGGCCCTTTCCCAGCCCCATAATACTGATTAAGCGGCTGTAGAGCCACTCTCATGACCTTTACCTGAAAGCTGGTCACCGGCTGTAAAGATTGATACCAGGATCATGGCTGCAGCTGCAGCTACAGGTACGACCTAAGAGCTGGAATTGGTTAACATCACTCTGCAGATGGAAATTTGTTTCGCTGCAATTCTAGAAATCAACTGCAGTTGGCAAAAGATGCTTTTTTTTTTTTTTTTTTTTTTTCTTACCCCATATTGTGAAATAAGCGATTAACTGATTATTGTATAATATTTAAATTCTTTTTCCCCTCAGACACAGGCCTATACAGTTATGGAGATGTTCCAGATGACTATGGGGAGCTGTTTCAGTCCGGGTTTAATCCCTTCCCTCTGCACTTGGTATGTAGCAGCTCTAATATGTTCTGAATGCAATTTTCCTGTTCTTCTTGTCTATATCACATCTTCTGTCTCTGCAGTATGACAGCCAGATGGATGTGGAGTCATGTTCTGCATCCTCCTCTCTGGATGAGATCCACAGTGTGAACTTGTCAGGTGAGATTAGTTATGCAATACCATTTAGACTCCACTTGGGAGGGGGGGTCAAAGTGAGAAAATATCATGTTTTAATAAAGGACAGAATGCACCAAACATTATGGGGGAGATTTACTAAAACTGGAGCAATCAGAATCTGGTGCAGTTGTTCATAGTAGCCAGTCATCTTTTAACTTCAGCTTGTTCAATTAAGCTTTGGCAATAAAATCTGGAAGTTGATTGGTGTTTATGCAGCACTGCACCAGATTTTGCACCTTCCAGTTTTAATAAAGCAACCCCTGCTCACAGGTGTATGTGTATTGTGAAATCCAATATCTGTAGAGAGATTCATAATTTTGAGGTTTATGTAGCTTTGTTGTGCAGATATCACTCCCTATTCTACTGCTTTTGTTCAACAGCGGAACTCTGGGCTATTTTTTAGGTTCCCTTTAAATAAAAAAATAAAAAAACTCACTGCAATACTCACTTCCTTTTTTGTTACATTCCTGTAGTACCTCTCCTCTGCCACAAGATGTCCTTAGTCTTCTGGGTTAAATGATATCCAGCTCCCATGTCTTATATGCCTGAGAGGTGTTCTTTAAACCCACCCTTAGTTTGTTTTTTAAAAAAGCCGCAAGTTCGGTGCCGGGCGCGGGCACACCTTTTGGGTGCCCTGATTCCCCTACGGGATTGGCAGAGATCCCCTCCTTTTTTTTCCCCTTTTTTCTGATGCCCTATGCGGTGGTTCCCCCCCGCTGAGGTGGGCCTGGATGGTTGTGCTGTTTTGAAGTTTGACGCAGGCTCTCTCTCCCCCTGCACCCCCAGGGGGGAGGGGTGGGTCACGTGGGGCCGAATGCCTGGACCTGGGAGAGCCCCGTCTCCGCCTGCTTTGGTATGATCCGGCCCTGTCCACTACTTAGGTGATCCCGTATTACCCAGTTGGTTTCTTGATATGCATAGTTATTGTGGATTGTCAAGTTCATGCTGTTTGCTCATTTATGCACTCTTAGTGTGTTTCTGCGGTGTTATGTTATTTTATGTTTCTTGTTTCTGTGATACATTGTTTGTTACTGCACCTTTTTCTCAATAAAAATTGATTATACTAAAAAAAAAAAACCCAGCAACTTTAGTTCACCTATTAATAAAAGTGTGAGCTTAAGGCATGCAATAAAAACACAATTTATTTCAAGTATGAATTTGTGAAAAAAAAAAAATTGTATTGGAATTTTATTTACAATTCGTATAAATCTTGGAATATATATTTTTATCAGCTTCCTGTCCTTCTACTACTTTTTCAACTTGAAAATACTTGCATAGGGGGAGAGCATAGGGATAAAAAATGTTTCCAGCTGACATACAAATATGTGACCACAATGATGGCAGTATTGACATGTCATTATCTGATTTCTGTCTCTTTAGATCTCTTAGTAAAGGCAGAACCGGCTTCTCCCTTTTCTTCGTCATCATGTGACTCCTCATCCTCCTGCGATGGTCTATACACAGTGAGTACAATCCAGGCCTGCTACATGTCAACCCTGTATATCTAAAGCTGATGCAAAGGGCACAACAAAAACCTCCTTGCAGTGGTCCTCCTCCCTACTGCAAAGGTTAACGGCTTTTTTTGCCTAGGCAGATAGTGAATAATATAAATGGGGTGCAGCACTAAAGATGATTAAAAAAAGTGACAATAATGGGTAGCATAAGAGATGGAAAGAAGGAAACCCTCATTCAAATAAGCAAGTAAATACAAGTAGTAAAAAACTCCATGAAGCAGAATCCAACATTCAATAAAGAATGTTTTCCTCTGTGCTCCGTGATAGATGACAGACAGGTGTGGAAAACTGCGATGCTGATCCAGATTGGCAGCAAAAAAAAAACAAACATAATCCACAAGCCAGACAGATTATTGAAGCTGCTTACCTGATAACACTGACCAATAAATTATAGATGGTCAGAACAAGCAAGGGAATTAACCATAAGTAGTTCATGATGTTGCAACAGCACTCAAAGGTAAAAACAAGAAAAGCGCTAACATAGTGCATTATAGTATAAAATGTTTAATTGGCAAAGTAAAAGAGGCTCTTACAAGATTCCAGGATAAAAAAGCTCAGCAAGTATCCAAAAACGACATGTGCGGCATTCCTATGGGCTTCCCTCCAAGCATAGATTAAACCCACCTATCAGGGATGAACAACGTGAGGACGTCACCGTCGTAGGCCTCACTTTACGTGTTTCGTCATCGTCGGCCCATCCCCAGATGATGTAATGATGAAACGCGTAGGGTAAGTGCCTCTTTTTACTTTGTCAATTAAACTTTTTATACTATACTGCTCTATAAGGGCGCTTCTCTTGTTTTTACTTTTGAGTGCCGTTGGAACATCATTAACTAATTATGGTTTGAGGGAGACCTTAATTCCCTGTGCTTGTTCTGACCACCTATAATTTAGTCATCAGTGTTCTCTGTTAAGCAGCTTCAAAAATCTGTCTGGCTTGTGGATCATGGTTTCTTTTTGCTGCCAATCTGGATCAATACCATTGTTTTCTACACCTGTCTTGTCATCTATCGTGGATAACAGAGGAGAACATTCTGTAATGATTGGTCAGTTCTCCTTTATGAACTTTTTAAATTTTGTTTACTAATTGTATCTACTTGTTTATATGAATGAGCGTTTCATTATTTCCCTCTCTTATGCTACTTATTATTGTAACTTTTTTAATCATTCTAGCGCTGCATCCCATTTATATTATTTTTTTGGAGTTCTTTGTGTCTTGACTCTTGGTGCTGGTGGCTTTATATTTTTATTTCTTAGTGCAGTGTTTCCCCCCCACCCCCCTCTTTTTAGATAGTGAATAAGGTGATATTGTATAAGCAGGGTTCGTACGGTCATGAAAAACCTGGAAAAGTCATGGAATTTTAAAATGGCAATTTCCAGGCCTGGAAAAGTTTTGGAAAATAATTTAACCCACAAAGTTTTGGAAAAGTCATGGAAATGTGTTTCACCATCACTGTATGTTCGAATATGCAGAAAAGAGAGAAAGGCGCCTCTCAGTGTAGCAGATGTAAATAATTTTATTGACACATAGACGCTTACCTCCATGTAAGTTTTTAATATCTTCATAGCTCGGCGTCCTTCTGGGTCTGCGGTGTATCTGTCCCTGAGGCTGGCCAGCAGCCAGGAGATGACACTAGGGGAGAACCAATCAGGGGACTCAGTCAGATCGAGGCTGCGGTGAGGGCCGCACGAACGTGATGACGCGGGGGGGTGGGCATTAACCGGTTTCAGAGCACGCGTGAACCGCTCCTTCTTCAGACCCCTGAAGAAGGAGCGGTTCACGCATGCTCCGAAAACCGGTTAATGCCCCCCCCCCCCGCGTCATCACGTTTGTGCGGCCCTCCAGTGAGGTATGTGCTTCACCGCAGCCTCAATCTGACTGAGTCCCCTGATTGGTTCTCCCCTAGTGTCATCTCCCGGCTGCTGGCCAGCCTCAGGGAGGGAAACACTGTGGACCCGGAAGGACGCCGAATTATGAAGATAGATGCTTACCTCCATGTAAGTTTTTAATATGTTTCAATAAAATTATTTACATCTGCTACATTGAGTGGCGCTTTTCTCTCTTTTCCGCCTGTTCGTGGGAAAGTTGCTTCGGCCTAACAAAGAGCTACCCTCGATGTAAGCGTCGCATTTGTGCATCTGTGCCATCCATACCAGTCTGGCTGCACCTTATCTATCATGACTGCCTGAACTGAAGGTTTATCCCCAAGCAGGAGTGCCCATCAAATCTTTTTCTTTCTTTCTCCAGTGTATTTGAATATAGTTGGTTATATTATATATATTGGTTAAATTACAATCGTTACATAGACATTTCATGAAACATTAGGCCATGAATATTTACTTGAAGTCATGGAAAAGTCATAGAATTTTAATGGTAAAAATGTGTACGAACCCTGTAAGTAATAATGATGTTGCGCAGCCATATAAAATAACAAAAGTGACCATGAGTATTATTTAACATTCACCTAAATAAGACGGTATTGAAAATAGTATAGAAAACATTAATCATCCAGTGTTCATAACCACATAAGTGATAAGTGCTGGGTGTTTTGCTGAGTGATAAACAGATAATCTTCAATCATAAAAAAAAAATGCTTCCGTGATAAACTAAAGTCCACACTTCCAAGTCCACGCATTGAAGGGACCAGTACTTGACTTTGAACATCTTTGGAAGGATATGGAGAGCATTTGTAGCCAATTGTGATTTGAACACCAACTGGGATTTATCATATGGCGTATTTGATTATAAGTTAAGGTAAAACTTATGTGAGCATTAAAGTGACAAGTGGAGGTTGGAGCGACAGCAGTTTTTCACTTGGAAGTGTGGTCTTTAGTTTATCACGGAAGCATTGTTTTTTTCACAATGGATAATCTTCAATTAACTACTCGGGTATTGAGCCCTGCATTGTCAGGTGACTGAGAAGAGTGTCCTGTGCTCTCCATGTCTGGAAGTACTGGGTTTGTCTATGGTAGGAAAATAAATATTGAGGGGACTGAATGAAGGTACAGTGCATCTGGAAATTATTCACAGCGCTTCACTTTTTCCACATTTTGTTATGTTGCAGCCTTATTCCAAAATGGATTAAATTCATTATTTTCCTCAAAATTCTACAAACAATATCCCAAAATGACAACATGAAAGATGTTTGTTTAAAATCTTTTCAAATTTATTAAAATTAAAAAATGAAAAAATAAAATGTACATAAATATTCACAGCCTTTGCCATGACACCCAAAATTGAGCTCAGGTGCATCCTGTTTCCACTGATCATCCTTAAGATGTTTACAACAGGTGAACTTCAGTCAAGTTGTAGAATCTCAGTTGATTTGACATGATTTGGAAAGGCACACACCTGTCTATATTAGTTCCAACAGTTAACAGTACATGTCCGAGCACAAACCAAGCCATGGATTCCAAGAAATTGTCTGTGGACCTCTGAGACAGGATTTTATGGAGGCACAGATCTGTGGAAGGGTACATAAAAATTTCTGCAGCATCAAAGGTCCCAATGAGCACAGTGGTCTCTATCATCTGTAAATGGAAAAAATTTGGAACCACAAGGACTCCTCCTAGAGTGGGCCACCCGGCTGAACTGAGCGATCGGGGGAGAAGGGCCTTAGTCAGGGAGGTGACCAAGAACCCAATGGTCACTCTGACAGAGCTCCAGCATTTCTCCGTGGAGAGAAGAGAACCTTCCAGAAGAACAACCATCTCTGCAACACTCCACCAATCAGGCCTGTATGGTAGAGTGGACAGACGGAAGACACTCCTCAGCGAAAGGCACATGACAGGCCGCCAGGAGTTTGTCAAAAGGCACCTGAAGGATTCTCAGACCATGAGAAACAAAATTCTCTGGTCAGATGAAACAAAGCTTGAACACTTTGGCCTGAATGGCAAGCATCCTGTCTGGAGGAAACCAGGCACTGCTCAACACCTTGCTAATACTATCCCTACGGTGAAGCATGGTGGTGGCAGCATCATGCTGTGGGAATGTTTTTCAGCAGCAGGGACTGGGAGACTAGTCAGGATTGAGGGAAAGATGAATTTGGCATTGTACTGAGACATCCTTGATGAAAACCTACTCCAGAGCGCTCTGGACCTCAGACTGTGGCGAAGGTTCATCTTCCAACAGTACAGGTACCCTAAACACACAGCCAAGCTAACAAAGGAGTGGCTACAGGACAACTCTGTGAATGTCCTTGAGTGGCTCAGCCAGAGCCCAGACTTGAACCCAATTGAACATCTCTGGAGAGATCTGAAAATAGCTGTGCACCGACACTCCCCATCCAACCTGATGGAACTTGAGAGGTCCTGCAAAGAAGAATGGGAGAAACTGCCCAAAAATAGGTGTGCCAAGCTTGTAGCAACATACTCAAAAAGACTTGAGGCTGTAATTGGTGCCAAAGGTGTGTCACCAAAGTATTGTGCAAAGGCTGTGAATACTAGTTCATGGGTTTCTTTTATTTTTAATACATTTGAAAATATTTCAAACAAACTACTTTCACATTGTCATTATGGGGTATTGTTTGTAGAAATTTGAGGAAAATAATGATTTCAATCCATTTTGGAAAAAAGCTGTAACATAACAAAATGTGGAAAAAGTGAAGCGCTGTGAATACTTTCCGGATGCACTGTATATGCGCCCCCTTTACACTCACTGCTGCCTTAAATAAGGTTGTTTTTGACTGCTTTTTATACAGGGTTAAGTGGCAACTGCTTTCTGAACACAGCCTCAGTCATTTTAATTGACAGTCTAATTTGTTCCGAGAGCAGCTCCACATCACATTCTAAAGCTGGCCATACGTGGGTCAGGTTTTTTCATTCAGCCAGTGGATTGAACAAGAAAACTGACCCGATTCCCCCATCTACACATTTGATGCAGATGTGGGAATCCTCCCCACTGTGTCATTGTATTCTGACAGCAGGACTCCCCCCGCTCAAGTGATCGACATCTTATTAACAGGAACAGCCATTGATGGATTTGAATTTCAATTAATCTATGGTCATCTTAAGTTCTTTTTTTTTTTTTTTTTTACATTTGCTGAGACTGTAATGGAGCAGTTGTCCTGCCCTGGGCCTCAGTGGTCATTGGTGCTTTGCCTGAGGCTGTGTGCAGAGGGCAGCTACCATCACACTCTCAGTTCTCTTGGTTTTGATTTGCTGAGTCTGTGTTTAGTAGCTGTTATACAAGCTGAGCTCTTTTAGTTTGCCTGAAGCTGTCAGTGGCAGAATTGCTCCTGATCACAGCCTCAGCTCTTGGTTTACATTTACAGAGATTGTGGCTGGGAGTCGTTCTCCTGCACACAGCCTCAGCTCTTGGTTTACATTTACAGAGATTGTGGCTGGAAGTCGTTCTCCTGCACACAGCCTCAGCTATTGGTTTATATTTACAGAGATTGTGGCTGGGAGTCGTTCTCCTGCACACAACCTCAGCTATTGGTTTACATTTACAGAGATTGTGGCTGGGAGTCGTTCTCCTGATCACAGCCTCAGCTGTTGGTTTACGTTTACAGAGATTGTGGCTGGGAGTCGTTCTCCTGATCACAGCCTCAGCTGTTGGTTTACATTTACAGAGATTGTGGCTGGGAGTCGTTCTCCTGCACACAGCCTCAGCTATTGGTTTACATTTACAGAGATTGTGGCTGGAAGTCGTTCTCCTGATCAAAGCCTCAGCTGTTGGTTTACGTTTACAGAGATTGTGGCTGGAAGTCGTTCTCCTGATCACAGCCTCAGCTGTTGGTTTACGTTTACAGAGATTGTGGCTGGGAGTCGTTCTCCTGCACACAGCCTCAGCTATTGGTTTACATTTACAGAGATTGTGGCTGGAAGTCGTTCTCCTGATCACAGCCTCAGCTGTTGGTTTACGTTTACAGAGATTGTGGCTGGAAGTCGTTCTCCTGATCACAGCCTCAGCTGTTGGTTTACGTTTACAGAGATTGTGGCTGGGAGTCGTTCTCCTGCACACAGCCTCAACTATTGGTTTACATTTACAGAGATTGTGGCTGGGAGTCGTTCTCCTGATCACAGCCTCAGCTATTGGTTTACATTTACAGAGATTGTGGCTGGGAGTCGTTCTCCTGCACACAGCCTCAGCTATTGGTTTACATTTACAGAGATTGTGGCTGGGAGTCGTTCTCCTGCACACAGCCTCAGCTATTGGTCTACATTTACAGAGATTGTGGCTGGGAGTCGTTCTCCTGATCACAGCCTCAGCTATTGGTTTACATTTACAGAGATTGTGGCTGGGAGTCGTTCTCCTGCACACAGCCTCAGCTATTGGTCTACATTTACAGAGATTGTGTCTGGGAGTCGTTCTCCTGATCACAGCCTCAGCTATTGGTTTACATTTACAGAGATTGTGGCTGGAAGTCGTTCTCCTGCACACAGCCTCAGCTATTGGTTTACATTTACAGAGATTGTGGCTAGGAGTCGTTCTCCTGCACACAGCCTCAGCTATTGGATTATATTTACAGAGATTGTGGCTGGGAGTCGTTCTCCTGCACACAGCCTCAGCTATTGGTTTACATTTACAGAGATTGTGGCTGGAAGTCGTTCTCCTGATCACAGCCTCAGCTGTTGGTTTACGTTTACAGAGATTGTGGCTGGGAGTCGTTCTCCTGATCACAGCCTCAGCTATTGGTTTACATTTACAGAGATTGTGGCTGGGAGTCGTTCTCCTGCACACAGCCTCAGCTATTGGTCTACATTTACAGAGATTGTGTCTGGGAGTCGTTCTCCTGATCACAGCCTCAGCTATTGGTTTACATTTACAGAGATTGTGGCTGGAAGTCGTTCTCCTGCACACAGCCTCAGCTATTGGTTTACATTTACAGAGATTGTGGCTAGGAGTCGTTCTCCTGCACACAGCCTCAGCTATTGGATTATATTTACAGAGATTGTGGCTGGGAGTCGTTCTCCTGATCACAGCCTCAGCTCTTGGTTTACATTTACAGAGATTGTGGCTGGGAGTCGTTCTCCTGATCACAGCCTCAGCTGTTGGTTTACGTTTACAGAGATTGTGGCTGGGAGTCGTTCTCCTGATCTCAGCTTCAGCTGTTGGTTTACGTTTACAGAGATTGTGGCTGGGAGTCATTCTCCTGCACACAGCCTCAGCTATTGGTCTACATTTACAGAGATTGTGGCTGGGAGTCGTTCTCCTGCACACAGCCTCAGCTATTGGTTTACATTTACAGAGATTGTGGCTGGGAGTCGTTCTCCTGCACACAGCCTCAGCTATTGGTCTACATTTACAGAGATTGTGGCTGGGAGTCGTTCTCCTGATCACAGCCTCAGCTATTGGTTTACATTTACAGAGATTGTGGCTGGGAGTCGTTCTCCTGCACACAGCCTCAGCTATTGGTCTACATTTACAGAGATTGTGTCTGGGAGTCGTTCTGATCACAGCCTCAGCTATTGGTTTACATTTACAGAGATTGTGGCTGGGAGTCGTTCTCCTGCACACAGCCTCAGCTATTGGTTTACATTTACAGAGATTGTGGCTGGGAGTCGTTCTCCTGCACACAGCCTCAGCTATTGGATTATATTTACAGAGATTGTGGCTGGGAGTCGTTCTCCTGCACACAGCCTCAGCTATTGGTTTACATTTACAGAGATTGTGGCTGGGAGTCGTTCTCCTGATCACAGCCTCAGCTGTTGGTTTACGTTTACAGAGATTGTGGCTGGGAGTCGTTCTCCTGATCACAGCCTCAGCTCTTGGTTTACATTTACAGAGATTGTGGCTGGGAGTCGTTCTCCTGATCACAGCCTCAGCTGTTGGTTTACGTTTACAGAGATTGTGGCTGGGAGTCGTTCTCCTGATCTCAGCTTCAGCTGTTGGTTTACGTTTACAGAGATTGTGGCTGGGAGTCATTCTCCTGCACACAGCCTCAGCTATTGGTCTACATTTACAGAGATTGTGGCTGGGAGTCGTTCTCCTGATCACAGCCTCAGCTATTGGTTTACATTTACAGAGATTGTGGCTGAGAGTCGTTCTCCTGCACACAGCCTCAGCTATTGGTCTACATTTACAGAGATTGTGTCTGGGAGTCGTTCTCCTGATCACAGCCTCAGCTATTGGTTTACATTTACAGAGATTGTGGCTGGGAGTCGTTCTCCTGCACACAGCCTCAGCTATTGGTTTACATTTACAGAGATTGTGGCTGGGAGTTGTTCTCCATCACACAGCCTCAGCTATTGGTTTACATTTACAGAGATTGTGGCTGGGAGTCGTTCTCCTGCACACAGCCTCAGCTATTGGTTTACATTTACAGAGATTGTGGCTGGGAGTCGTTCTCCTGCACACAGCCTCAGCTATTGGTTTACATTTACAGAGATTGTGGCTGGGAGTCGTTCTCCTGATCACAGCCTCAGCTATTGGTTTACATTTACAGAGATTGTGGCTGGGAGTCATTCTCCTGCACACAGCATCAGCTATTGGTTTACATTTACAGAGATTGTGGCTGGGAGTCGTTCTCCTGCACACAGCCTCAGCTATTGGTTTACATTTACAGAGATTGTGGCTGGGAGTCGTTCTCCTGATCACAGCCTCAGCTCTTGGTTTACATTTACAGAGATTGTGGCTGGGAGTCGTTCTCCTGAACACAGCCTCAGCTATTGGTTTACATTTACAGAGATTGTGGCTGGGAGTCGTTCTCCTGATCACAGCCTCAGCTGTTGGTTTACATTTACAGAGATTGTGGATGGGAGTCGTTCAACACACCCAGAGTTGGCAATTTTTTTTCTACTGCCTCAAACTATTAATTAAATAATTGAACAGGGAGAAATAGGATGCAAACATCACTACTGTAACTATAAATTTATATATAAAAATATGATGTTTGGTTTAATGACATGGTCTCTTTTGTGTCTCTCTATCAGCCTATAATAAAAACATAGGCTATAAATGTATTATTATCCAGGATTTATATAGAGCCAACAGTTTGTGCAGTTCTTTATAAAATGAAAGCAGACAGTATAGTCTTACAATTCAATGTAAGAGGAATTTTTTAAAAACAGCATAACCCAAAAATCATTTAGAAAGCCAAATTCCTAGAGTTGTAATCAAGTTAATAAACGCAAACTGATGCTGGTCACAAAAGGTATAATAGGCATTTTAACCACTTCCCGCCCGCCCTATAGACAAATGACGGCGGGAATGTGGTTGTGTTATCCTGACCGGACGTCATATGACGGCGGCAGGATAATACAGCTCTGGGCGCCCCCCGGGGGCGCGCAGAGCTGCGATCGGTGATGCGAAGTGTCAGTCTGACACCCTGCATCTCCGATCTCGGTAAAGAGCCTCTGACGGAGGCTCTTTACCATGTGATCAATCACGGCTGGTCATATAGTAAATAGGAACAGCCGTTGATCGGCTCTCCTTAGTTCGTGCCTGACAGGCACGAGTAAAGGAGCGCCGATCGGTGGCTCCCCTGACAGGGGGGGGGGGTCGGCACTGGTAATCAGATCATTGATTACCAGTGCAGACCCTCGGGGGGGGGTGCCACTAGATCCACCAGGGATGCCCACTATGACCCCAGGGATGCCCACTATGACCCCAGGGATGCCCACTATGGCCACCAGGGATGGCAATCAGGGCTCAGGGAGCCCCCCATTGCCCTCCCCATCAGTGCTGCCCACCAGTGCCCTCCCTATCAGTGCTGCCCACAAGTGCCCATCATTGCCATCCTTTAGTGTCGCCCACCAGTGCCCATTATTGCCCACCGGTGCCGCCTCTCAGTGCCCATTAGTGCCCATCAGTGCCGCCCATCAGTGCCCACCAGCGCCGCCTATCAGTGCCCGTCAGTGCCACCTATCAGTGCCCGTCAGTGCCACCTATCAGTGTCCAATGCCGCCTATCAGTGCCCAGCAGTGCCGCCTATCAGTGCCCACCAATGCTGCATATCAGTGCTACCTATCAGTGCCGCCTATCAGTGCCACCCCATCAGTGCCTCCTCATCAGTGCCTGTCAGTGCAGTCTCATCAGTGCTCATCAGTGCAGGAAAAAACGTATTTATTTACAAAATTGTATAACATAAACAAAAAAACTTTTTTTTTTTTTTTTCAAACTTTTCGGTCTTTTTTTATTTGTTTAGCAAAAAGGAAAAACCCCAGAGGTGATCAAATACCACCAAAAGAAAGCTTTATTTGTGGGGGGAAAATGACATAAATTTGGTGTAGGTACAGTGTTGCATGACCGCACAATTGTCATTCAAAATGCAACAGCGCTAAAAGGGGAAAATTGGCCTGGGCGGGAAGGGAGGGAAGTGCCCTGTATTAAAGTGGTTAATAATACACCCGGATCTTGATCTGCTCCCGTGTCAAACTAACCTTTTCTTTAGTTTTAAACACATACAATTGTTTGTGGTTCACAGTCACAAGTGACCTTGTATTCTAGTACTGGCTTATTATAATTACTTTTCATTATTAGTGAAAACGCTGCGCTATACCTTTAAAGAAAAATCCTAGCTGCCAGCACCAAATTACTGTATCATCAAACAGTATTATAAATACTCCCTACTCTTCTTATAATATTAAAGCGTTTGTTACCACAACACTTCATATTCCTGATATATAAGGGTAATAAGTGAGGCGCTACTACCGATATGCACACAGTCAGAATATTAAATATGAAGTAATTGATAGCAAATATTGTGCTTTATTAATTTAAACTAAAAAGTGCAATTCATATGAAATTATTCTCAAGAAGATTGTGCTTGGATATTATAAATATAAATATAAAGTGCATTTAGATCTTCCTGAAATAAAGGGCAAAATGTAAATATTCACAAAATATTAGTGCTAGAATATTATAACTATAAAGTACATAAGTATACAAGTGATCTCAAATGAAAGTGCAACAATTGCTTCATGCACAACTAAGTGCTACTTTTGAAAAGTGATTTAGTGTAAAATGTCTCTTTAAAAATTTTTAGACAAGTGGTAGGTAGTTCATAAGTTCCATTCAAAACGATTTTTCCCGAGTGATAATACCTCTGTGCTTGGTGTAACTTATTCCGCCACCTAGTTCAAAATTGGCCACTCACCAAATGCACTCAGGCCACTAGGACCTATTGTGCTTGTAGTATCCCTCTAGCTGGAAGGAAACTCCACAAGTGGTAGCCGGGACCCCATTCAGGGGGAATCGCAATCCAATATGAAGTTCTCTCAAAAAAATGATAATAAAATCTTCATTGTGCAATGCTCTTTATTTAAAACTTCAATAACAAATTAAAATGCAATACATTCACATTTTAGGGTGCCTCCAGTGGCACTCTCTGCATCCATTTAGCGATAAAATTTGGAATTGCCGCTCTGCAATAGCGTTGCTTCCACCTGTGCTGATATTGCTTCCTTTTTGTGAAATCCCCGGTGTTCCTGTCAGTTCCTCTGCTTTCCTATTAAAATTGTCCACACTAAAGGCTTGTACACACTTGACGGAAATCGGACAAAATATCCTCAGATTTTTCTCTCTCTTGCTCAGCGTTCATAACCATTTTTAGTTTACAGTGTATAAATGTTCAAGAAATTTCTCGTCCAATTTTTTTTTTTTTTTTTTTGGGACATTTGTTCCTAGACTTCCGGGTCGTCAGCAACTTCAGATCATGCGCGGTCTTTCGTATCCGTATTTTTCACAGACGTACTGCATACGTTAAACGAAAATTGGTCGTCTGGGGGACAGACAATAAAAATTTTGGTGTTTGTCCCTCCGTTTTTTTCCGTTGAAAATATCGGCATCGGCTGCTGAAAGTTGTGTACACACTAGCCGAAAATCGTACGATTTTACCTCGGACGGGAATTTTCGGCAGATTTTCTACTAGTGTGTACCCCACTTAAGCAGGAAAGCACAGCATGATCAGTTATCTCGCTATGCTGGGAACTCCATGTACTCTCCTCCAAAGATCAATCGACTTGTCCTGACATGCCCCCACTGCACAGCCATTCACTAGGAAGCTCCGTGTATTGCTACTTCTCCTCCTTCCCCCAGCACTTATGCAGCTGAGAACAGATGAATGTGATTCATTATAAAAAAGGAAAAAAATGTATTTATAATTTTTTTTTTTTTTAATCTATACAAAATGTTTTTCCTTTTTTTTTTCTATTTTAACCACTTTACCACCGGAGGATTTTGCTGTCTTACGTCCAGGCCACTTTTTGCAGTTCGGCACTGTGAGACTTTAACTGACAATTGCGCGGTCGTGCAACGCCGTACCCAAACAAAATTTACGTCCTTTTTTTCCCACAAACAGAGCTTTCTTTTGGTGGTATTTGATCACCTGTGCGATTTTTACTTTTTGCGCTATAAACAAAAAAAAGCGTAAGTTTTGAAAAAATAACAATATTTTTCAAATTTTTTTTATATGAAATTCCCCCCCAAAAAATGTAAAAATGAAATTTTTTTTTTAATTTTTGGCCAATTTGTTTTCTGCTACCTATGTTTGGTGAAAAAAAAATCACAATAAGCGTATTTTGATTGGTTTGCGCAAAAGTTATTGCGTTTACTAACTAAGGGAAAGATTTCTGTCATTTTTGGTATTTTTTGGCGGCGATCTGCGATTTTTTTTTTTTTTTTTTTTTTTTTTTTTTTTGCGGGACTGCGACATTGCGGCGGACAGATCGGACCCTTGACTGACATTTTTGACACTTTTGGGGATACCAGTGACATTACTACAGTAATCAGTGCTATAAATATGCACTGTTACTGTAAAAATGACACTGGCAGGGAAAGGGTTAATTTGTATCGGTGATCAAGGGGTTAATGTATGCCTGGTGCTTACTAACGTGTGTGGGGGGAGGTGACTGAGTGACACAGGGATAGATCGCAGGTTCAGCTATTCTGATCCCTGCAATCTGTCACTGTCTGTCACTTGGGAGATCCGCCCGCTTTGTTTACACAAGCGGGCGGATCTCCAAACACGATTCCCCGACGATCGGGGAAGAGCAGCGGCGATCGCCGCCGCTCCTCCCCTGGCCTGACTCCCGCTGTGACTGAATACAGCGGGAGCGAGCCTCCGGCGGCGCGCGAGCGCCGCCCACAAGGGGAGGAGTCCAGCGACGTAAGTCTACGTCGCTGGACGGGAACTAACCACTTTGCCGCAGTAGAGCTCGAGTGAGCGGTCGGCAAGTGGTTAAACTGAATAGGTTGTTTTACAAGGTAATCCTTTACAATCACTTTAACTTGCTCACTATGCCATTAATCTTCTACTAGCTATTGCGGCCAAAGCAATGCATAATGTGATGGGAAGTAGTCTCTTATACAGTGAAAATGTTTAATTCACCTTTTATAGTCGCACATCTTAAAGTACCGTATAACCAATGGCCAAACGTTTTTATTTTTTGATAGAATGAAGATGGATTAGAACCTATGTCAGGTTTTTATTGCTTTCTGTGCTTCCATTAGGGAGATTCGGCCTCTCTATTTGTCCTGTTTAACATTATCACTAAAAGTGAAATTAAAGAAAATCCCAATTTTTGGGTTGTCCCAGAAAAGTGATGGAGTGGAAATCTTCCAATGGGGGCACTAGTTCTGGTGGACTAGAATTAAGACATTCCATTAATTTTCAGGGATTTCCTCTCACTGTTTGGTTATGGAAGAGGAAGTGAAGGGAAATCTCCGAAATGGTTCACAGATGGCAGAAAAAATCTGACAGAGGTTATAACCCTCCCTTACTCTATCCAAAATGGGAAAAAAAACGTTGCTTTTAGTGCTGCTTTAATAGATGCACTTTACACTTTTTGGACCTGGACTGTAAAGTTGTTTGTAAAGGCAGAAGGTTTTTTTTTTTTTACCTTGAAGGAGAAGTACAGCCAAAGCTTGTTTGGCTGTACTTCTCCTATGGATCACAGGAGTGCAGTTCTTTTTGCACTCCTGTTCCCCCATGAGGTTACAGAATCCATCTAGGCTCTGTGTCATCACAAACACGGAGTCGGTATCCACCTCGATCCCTGGACCGACACCTGGCTCAGTCTCTCAGTGAGCCGCTGAGACCCTGAGCCGGCCGCTCCCGTCCCCTCCACAGCCCAGTGCTCCAGTGAGCAAGGAGGGGGCAGAGCAGAGAGCTGTGACTTGGCCGCGCCCCCTCTCGCTCCTCATTGGCTCACTGGCCATTGCCTCCCGCTGCTGTCTCAGCCAATTAAGAGGGAGTGTCCCCTGAGAGCCGTGGCTCTTGTGCACAGCGTTAGAGGAAAATCGGGCTCAGATAAGTATTAGGGAGGGCTTGGGGGGTTGCTGCACAGAGGAGGTTTTTTTAACCTTCATGCATAGAATTGATGAAGGTAAAAACCTTGAGCCTTTACAACCACTTTATTGCAGAGAATGCACTAAGGTACAAAATCGTATCCTCTTGGTACCTGCGGCACACAAATATGCAGCCTCTTGGCATGTGGACCTTGGCATACTACATTGCCAACACAGCCGTGTCAAGAGCGCGTGCCCTGCGTGCACCCGGCACATTTACTGGCAGCTAACGGAAAGCTCACAGCGGTCACATGATCATAGACCCTGCCCCGCCTCCCGGCATCTAAAAGCCCTTAAAGGCCCGGGAAGCGCAAGCGCCAAAGTGTTAAGGTTTAGAATCATTTTAATTGCAGATGTTTGTCATTAAATTACATGGGAGTTTAAAGAGAGCGCATAGAAAACATGTGTAAATGTGCTTGGAAGAACTCATCATATATTTAAAGGGTAACTCCACTTTCGTAGGGAAAAAAATAGCAAATAAAGAAAAAACAATATAGCATACACAATTGTGACGCAAATCATATTGTGGTTGAATGTTTTTAAAAATTACCTTTCCTTTTCAATCTGAAGCCGCTGTCATTTTCTGAAAATGTAATGCAATATGGCTACCTGAAGCTGTTCTGTACACAGAATGTATACTGACCACACCCCAGAAACATAATTTCCTGCTTGTGTGATTGGCTCACCAATTTTCCCAGAAGTCTGCCTCAGATACAAGTCTGATTTCTGGCATCCCCTGTCATGTTTGTTAAGATACTCCCAATAGGAACATGTCTAAAGTTATGCAGGCCCAGCAGATTTACTCATTACAGCCCTGCAGCTGCCACAGGTGTTAGATCATTATGAAACCACTCCCATTAGACCCACTCAGCACAAAGGAACAAACAGGGATTTCTTCAGAATAACAAATGGTAGAAATCTGCAACAAAGGTTGTTAAAATCCCTATATAGTAATACCACAAAACAACCGATAAATATGTATATGTTGATGTGATCCTCTGCGCTCAAGGACTATTTACCTAGTGTAATAATGCTGCTACTTCAAAAAGGCAAGAATATACAAATTAAAATTCATCACAGAAAAAACGGAGTGTTTTCCTTAGAATTTCAGTAGCGCAAGGATGGTGTTACCCTTCTATCATACAGTGCAAATAAGCAAAAAGTGCATAAATTGCATGCATAAAAAACAAAACAAATTAGAGTCCTTCAAAAGGTCCTTTGTTCAGTGCCAGAGCAATACACAGTCTTTTGATGAAGGATCTTTCGGTGTCAGTTATAGGAACCACCATAAAAAGTCACCACCACCAGTGCTGGGAGAATTAGCCAAAATGCAGACTCACCAGAAAACCATGCCTAACCACTCTCATGGAATAGGCCAATACAGCATGAATATATCAAAGCTTATTCCTGGTATCTGATGCTGCTGCACACCTCCTCCTCTCATTCACAATGTGTGGAAGACAAAAACAAAAAGCACCTCCATAGCGTGATAACGTTTATAAAATAGATTTATTAAACCAAAATATCACACTCACTTGTTTACAAACTGGTAAAAGCAATGCTCAAAATATATAGTTGGATGGCCGTGCTGTATAGCCATGCCCCCGGGACGAAGTCGGAAATGACGAAACGCGTCGGGCGTGGCTATACGGCGTCCACTAAAGATTGAATGTAAGACGGGAGAGGAGCTTCTGGAGTTCTGTGTATGCAGCGCGAGCCGCGGATCGTACATTCAGGCTGTCAGACCCCTATCCAGTCTATTTTGAGCATTGCTTTTACCAGTTTGTAAATAAGTGAGTGTGATTATTTTGGTTTAATAAATCTATTTTATACTGGTGGTGGTGACTTTCTATGGTGGTTCCTATAACTGACACCGAAAGATCCTTCATCAAAAGACTGTGTATTGCTCTGGCACTGAACAAAGGACCTTTTGAAGGACTCTAATTTGTTTTGTTTTATGTTATTTATTCATGCAATTTATGCACTTTTTGCTTATTTGCACTGTATGACAGGAGGGTAACACCATCCTTGCACTACTGAAATTCTAAGGAAAACACTCAGTTTTTTCTGTGATGAATTATAATTTGTATGTTAAAATCCCTGCAATGTACAGAGATCACCCAGAGGGAAATGTTTTTTTTCTCAACAAAAGTGAAGTTACGGTTTAATAGAATATATGCATTCATACCTGTCTAGTGTCCTGTGGTCTCCTATCTTCTGCTTTCCTGATATTGAACACTTACTCATTGTTAACGCTGTTGCTTGTCTCTGTTACACAGCCATCCTTAGGAGGGGCCGGGACCTCTGTAAAAGTAGAGCTGCCACCATCACCTTCATGTCCGACCTTGGAGGCACCTACCACCGCCTGCGGCACATTACAAATAACTCTTCTCCCCGTGTCCCCAGCCACAGGTGAGGGTCTGTCTGTTTGTTGTTGTACTACTGGGAATGAGAATGTGCTCTGATCAAGCCTATTTATCTCCAGCAACTAAAACTAACCTATACGTCTTAGCAACGTATGTAGTGTTCAGGAGGAAGAGATGCATTATATATAGATTAGTAGATGTTTGTGCAGCTTACATGAAGGTTCTTTTGACCATAATAATCTGTTGTTCAAATCTCAGCTTCAGCCGGATGTCTACCTAAATCCACCAGTTTCCTGTCTAAGAAACCAGCATTACAACCCAGACCTGCTCCAGGCACTAAACCAGCCCCTGCCTCAAGCTCTGCATCCCACGCCATCATCCTGCACCCGGTGACCAGCTCCCCTCCAGCAAAACCAACTCTCACAGGTATGCTCTTCCCTTTTTAGATGTCAGCTTCTTGCACCTCATTTATAAGAGCAAAACCCCAGGCACATCTAAGTGCACAGTTGTTTTACTTGCCAACGTATTTTCTAGCCTATTGTGTAGTGATTTGTAGACATTTTCCACACCCCACAGCCAGACTGGTAAAACTTGTAGTCTCTCAAAAGAATAATCATCCTTCGGTAACCCAGTAAGCAGCATTGTGATCTGACCAGAAAGGTGTGCGTATAACAAGACTCTCTGGATAGAATTATAAATCCTTTTGACAGGTAAAACAGCATGCATACTTGTAGAAAAATATCTGGGATCTAATGGCCATCATCTATAATTGCATAAGTTAAAGAAAAAGGAATTGGAATTTTAAGGCCACAAAAGGAGGGATGATTACAATTGTATAAAAAATATTTTCTCTTACGTCCTCTGACAGTCGCCGCCGATCCATATAAGCCTTCACTATTGGGTAATGGTGCCCTCTGCAGGAGTAAGCTAGGCAGATAGAAATGTTAATACAAAACTTTTCTATACTTAGACACACCTCTAGGGGGCAGTCCCCAGCCATTATCCCTGATCCAGTCACAACTGGTCCTCAGTTTTATGCTGTCTAGCGTAGGAGTAGGCTAGCTTTTCTAGCCGGGACCTAGTGTCTCGGTTTTTCTTTCTGTTTTTTTCTTTTTTTGCATCACCCCTCACACCTGCACTGCTTTGGGACGTCCCAATAGTGAAGGCTTATATGGATCGGCGGCGACTGTCAGAGGACGTAAGAGAAAATATAATTTTTGTAAGAACTTACTGTAAAATTATTTTCTCTGAGTCCTCTGACAGCTGCCATCCCGCCCCTCTGTTTTTTTGGATCTGGGGGTTATTGCCTGGATGGACTGGCAGGGGGGTCCTCCTATGGGTCCTGGTTGCCACATTCCCGAGCGGGGTCGCCAAGATCGAGTTTCGATCCGTTCCTCCGATCAGGTTTTTCCCTTCCAATGTCCGCCTATCCCCGGATCGCTTGCGAGCGCTCTATGGGGCTGTGCAGGACCTGCTACAGCAAAGCAGTGAATGTGTTTGTGCGCGCTCTAGCTGGATGGTGTTTTAACAGAAAAGTTTTTATTTATGTGCAAAACAAAGGACATACAGAACAAGGTACATCCAATCATAAACAGAACACAAACTTGGGGATTACATAATCACAAAGGGCTATTAAGCAACATATTGAATTGTAGCAAAGTATAAATACAACAACAGTGCATACTTCACATGTCACAGTGCTGAGACTGAGGTAGCAGTAAAAAATGGAGGGGGGGGGGGGAGGAAGCAGCGAAGGGGGCGACACTCAGAAGACCTGAAAAAGACATTGCAGAGGGATCCGGGGAAAGGGTGAGAAAAAGGAGAAGAGGAGGGAGGGGGGGAGAGAGAGAAGGGAGGGGAAGAGGGGGGGCCAGAGAAAGAGTGGGGCGAAGGTGAGGAGGGCGAAGTCACGCCACTGGCAAGGAGTAGGGAAGAGGTCTAGCGACCCAGCCAAGGTCCCCATATCTTATCAAACTTAGCGGGGCACTTTCTGGACATATAGGTTAGTCTATATAGCGGAAGAACCGCGTCCACCACCTTCCGCCATTGGGACACGGTAGGAGGGTCAGACTTCTTCCAGTTGGCAAGCAAAGTTTTCCTGGCGTAGAAAGAAGCGTAAAAAATCAGAAGTTTAGTGTGTTTCCCCGCAGGGAGGCCTAGTGTGTTTCCCCGCAGGGAGGCCAGGCAGCTGGATGGTGTTAGATGGGCTGGCAGGGGGCCCCCCTATGGGTCCTGGTTGCCACGTTCCCACGCGGGGCTGCCATTTTCCTGTAGCCTTGTCTGTTTCTATGGTGGCAGCCATCTTGGTACACCCGTCCTCGGCCATTTTGCAGTATATACTTTTGCTGTGAAGGCTGGTGGGTGTACCTGGAGGTTTTTTTTGTGGGAGGAGCCTCTAGCCTGATGAAGTATTGGTCTGCGGATCTGGCTTCTAAGAAGGCCTTGACGGAACTCCCAGGGGGACCGTCTGTGTGGGGCTACCCTGGATGACATTATTAAAGGTCTTTCGGGGGGTAAGAGTACATTTCTTCCGCAGGCTTCCAAGGGTAGGGACCCTCGGCGTAGACGGGGTCCGTCCTTTTTCGGCTCACAGAAAGCATTTTCGTTCCTTGGGGGCAGCTGATAAGGCAAAGCCCTTCAAGGCTCCCTCGGGTGGTTCCAAGCGTCCCTGGTCTGGGAAACAGAAATCCGGTTCTGCCAGGCCTGCGGACAAGGCCCCCTCAGCCTGAAGGTGTGCCCTCACCCGTGACTGGGGTGGGGGACGCCTTTGCCGGTTCTCAGACTTGTGGCTGGCCCGGATCCCAGACAAATGGGTCCGGGAGGATGTGCGGTTCAGATACAAGATCGGGTTTCGATCCGTTCCTCCGGTCAGGTTTTTCCCTTCCAATGTCCGCCTATCCCCGCATCGCTTGCGAGCGCTCTATGGGGCTGTGCAGGACCTGCTACAGCAAGGAGTGATAGTGTCGGTTCCGCATGCGGAACGCTTTCAGGGGTTTTATCCCAACCTGTTCACGGTTCCCAAGAAGGAGGGCAAGGTGTGTCCGATCCTGGACCTAAAGGCACTGAATGTGTTTGTGCGCGCTCAAAAGTTCAAGATGGAAACTATTCGCACGGTGGTGGCCTCCCTATATCAGGGAGATTTCCTGGCTTCAATAGACGTCAAGGATGCCTATCGTCACATTCAAATCTGTGCCACTCACCAATGGTTTTGCCGTGGGAGAAGATCACTATCAGTTTGGGGCGTTACCCTTTGGTCTCGCCTCTGCTCCCCGAGTCTTCACAAAGGTGTTGGCCCCGGTCCTGGCGCTGTTATGGCAGCGGGGGATATTGGTCCTGGGTTACCTGGACGATCTGATTCTCCGTGTGGAGCCTCCCGCATTACTGACGGAAAACTTGGGGTCACCATGAGAACTCTGGAGGAGTTCAGGTGGATCGTGAATCTTCAGAAGTCATCTCTGACCCCTTCCATGAGACTGGTCTATCTGGACCTGACTCTGGACTCGTCCTCAGCCAGGGTGTTTCTTCCTCCAGAAATACTCCAGAAGCTCCATTCAGCGGTTCAGCTATTGATGTCCAACGACCGGTCGTCCCTTCGGACCTGCTTCGGAGTGCTGGGACTGATGGTGTCCTCCTTCGAGGCGGTCCCATTCACTCAGTTCCACACGAGGGTTATTCAAAGGGAAATTCTTCTCAAGTGGGACAAACACCCGAATTCTCTGGACTTTTGGATTCGGCTAAGTCATAGGACCAGGGAGTCCCTGGTCTGGTGGCTTTCGTCTCTGATGCTTCAGTCGGGGAAATCCTTCTCCCTATATACTGGACAATTGTCACCATGGATGCGAGTCTGTCCGGGTGGGGGGGGGGGGGGGAGTCCTCAATCAGGACTCGGCTCAGGGAGTCTGGTCCCTGGAGGAATCTTGATTGCCGATCAATGTCCTGGAGCTGAGAGCGATCCGGCTTTGCCTGGCGCACTGGACCGACTGTCTGGAAGGTTGTCCAGTGCGCATTCAATTTGACAATGCCATGGCTGTGGCTTATGTCAATCACCAAGGGGGCTCGGATCTTGGCTTTTCTTCAACAGGGAGTACTATCAAGGGTCAGGTCTCGGCCTTGGATATTTTCTTTCAGAGGTCATTGGCAACCCATTCCCTGGTGCGTAACTTCATCCAGGGGGTGCGACGCTTGGATCCTCCGGTGCGACCCCTGCTACCACCTTGGGACCTTAATTTGGTGCTGTCAGTTCTCCAGAAGCCTCCCTTTGAGAGTATTCGGGAGATTCCCCTGCTTACCCTGTCTCAGAAGGGGACCTTCTTGGTGGCTATCACTTCTGCGTGCAGGGTGTCGGAACTGGCGGCATTGTCCTGTCGTTCTCCCTACCTGGTGGTTCACAGGGATAAGGTGGTACTTTGGCCGGATCCGTCCTTCCTGCCGAAGGTGGTTTCCAGTTTTCACTTAAATGAGGACATTGTGTTACCTTCTGTGTGTCCTAAGTCTACACATCCTAAGGAATTTGCTCTGCATACCCTGGATGTTGTTCGGGCGATTAAGGTGTATTTGGCGTCTACTGAGCCTTTTCGCAAGTGTGACTGTGCTCACGGATGGCCCAAGGATAGGGCTGCCTGCATCTGCTGCGACTATTTCCAGATGGATCAGACAGACAGTGGTGCAGGCTTATTCCATTAAAGGTCAGGTTCTACCTTTCCCTGTCAAGGTGCATTCTACTCGGGCGCTTGGTGCTTCCTGGGCTTTTCGCCATCAGGCATCTGTGCTTCAGGTGTGCAAGGCGGCGACCTGGTCGTCTGTTCACACATTTAGAAAATTTTATAAGGTGGATGTGTCGGCATCTGCAGATGCTTCCTTTGGCCTCAAAGCTTTGCAGGCTGCTGTTTAGAGGGCCCCTTGGCCTTCCTTGAGGGTGTTTCTGTTTGGTTTTCAGGTGGATCTCATCTTGTTGTTCTGATGAGTCCTATGTTGCCTGGTTGGCCATGTTGACCTTGGGGTTTTCTTGTTCTGCTGTTCCCACCCCTTATTTGGGTACTGCTTTGGGATGTCCCTACTGATATGCATCAGAGAACTGCTTCTGTCAATGAACGATAGAGAAAACTGGATTTTTGACTTACTGTAAAATCTTTTTCTCTTAGGTTTATTGACGGACGCAGTACCCGGCCCTTTATTTTTTTTTTTTAGTGGGTTGGTGTGTTTTTCTCTGACACTACTTTGATACAAAACTGACATCCTATGCAGGAAGAGAGAGGGTATACCCCCAGGGACTGCCCATAGGCATAGCCAGAAATTCTTTCTGCCTAGTGTCCTACTGCTGTAGGGGGCGGTATAACCCTACTGATATGCATCAGAGGACTGCGTCCGTTAATGAACCCAAAAGAAAAGGATTTTACCTTATTTTAAAAATACAGTTTTTATTAGGTCAAAGATAAAGATAAAAAGTCCTATACATAAGACATGACAATACAAGTTAAAAGATATTCCTGGTTGGAATATTCATAAATGAACAGAATCCAGATACTGTAGCGCAAGTCTTCAAAGCCAACGCGTTTCGCCACAAGCTTCTTCAGGGCTATACAGACCTTACATTACTTGTCTGATCAACTGTACATGCAAGGAAAAATCCCCTCCGAGGCAGGCGCCGAGACCATATAATAGAGTGACTATTCGTATTGATTATAAAAATTAGTCCTCAGGTACTGGAACCAATAGGAAAGGACAAAACCAAACTGGCAAACACGATTTTCTCACTTTAGCGTCTATGGGACAAGTTCCTCTTTCAGAGCTGTACACAGGCAAACGGGAGTGACTGCAGTGAAAGACCCAAGGTCACCCAACCGAGCATACACTCTATAACTGCCGTGGTGACTCCAAACCCAGCAGAGAGTATTTTAGGAATATTCCCAACACTGAAAACTTAGCTGACGAGATGTCTCCACACAGTCACTCCCGACTCCCCGCTTCCTTGCGTGTACAGTTGATCAGACAAGTAATGTAAGGTCTGTATAGCCCTTAAGAAGCTTGTGGTGAAATGCGTTGGCTTTGAAGACCTACACTACAGTATCTTGACTCTGTGCATTTATTATTATTCCAACCAGGTATATATTTTAATTTGTATTGTCATGTCTTATGTATACGACTTTTTATCTTTTTCTTCAATCCTAATAAAATTATATTTTTTATACAATTGTAATCATCCCTCCTTTTTGTGGCCTTAAAAATCCAATTCCTTTTTCTTTAACTTAGGTGACAGTGTTTCTGTAAAGGGCACCTCCCCATCCCCATATGTTTACCATATGTGCTCCCTTGCTGCATCTTGCCTCTGAAGCCACAAAACAGGGGCTGCGGTCATGGTACAGGAGATAGTTCAGTCATGGTACAGGAGATGGTACAGGCATGGTACAGGAGATGGTACAGGCATGGCACAGGTGATGGTACGGGCATGGCACAGGTGATGGTACAGGCATGGCACAGGGGATGGTACAGGCATGGCACAGGTGATGGTACAGGCATGGCACAGGTGATGGTACCGGCATGGCACAGATGATGGTACCGGCATGGCACAGGAGATGGTACGGGCATGGCACAGGAGATAGTATGGGCATGGCACAGGAGATGGTACGGGCATGGCCCAGGAGATGGTACGGACATGGCACAGGAGATGGTATGGGCATGGCACAGGAGATGGTATGGGCATGGCACAGGAGATGGTATGGGCATGGCACAGGAGATGGTATGGGCATGGCACAGGTGATTGTACGGGCATGGCACAGGTGATGGTAAAGGAGATGGTACAGGCATGGCACAGGAGATGGTACAGGCATGGCACAGGTGATGGTGCAGGAGATGCAGTGCTGCGGGCATGGTACAGGAAAATGTCCTGTACCATGCCCGCAGCACTGCATGAGGAAATGCAGGGGCTGCGGAGGAGTCTCACTTACCTGTCGGTGAGGCGCCTTACATTTTTCAAAATGGCGCTGCCCGGAGCCAACACGTCACCGCGCATGCACAGCTGATGCTCGGGAAAGCCCGTAAACGTTCGGCTATTCCCGGGCAGACTGTGCATGCGCGGTGACGTGTTGGCGCTGGGCGGCGCCATTTTTAAAAGGTAAGTGAGTCTGTGACTCGAGTATAAGCCGAGGGGGGCTTTTTGAGCATAAAAAAACATGCTGAAAAAGTCGGCTTATACTCGAGTATATACTGTAATAAACTTTACAATCACTTCAATTTAAATGTGTTTTTATTTTTTCTAAATATTTGATAGTAACAATAATAAGAATTCTAAATATTAATTATTTCTTATTTCCCCCCCCAAAAGATTTCAGTTTGTTTTTTAATTGAATTTCACAGTTTATAGGTCACGTTATAGGTGGAAAAAGTAGTGAAATTATTTATTTTTGTCTCATTTTTTTTTACATCACAGAAACCTGACATTTTAACGGGTGTGTAGACTTTTTAAATACACTGTATGTGCAGGCCTTTAGCTATTTAAAGCGGTTTTATACTGAACAAAAAAAAAAACAAACCCTGCAGGACAAAGGCATAATGAGCTAGTATGCATCGTATACTAGCTCATTATGAAATACTTACCTTAAAACGAAGCCCCGACACGGACCCCCGGACACCGCTGTGGGAGCTGACATGCTCTTTCGGCATCTCTTCCGGGTTTCGGCGGCTCCGGCGTTGAGTGGCCGGAGCCGCGATGACGTCACTCCCGCGCATGCGCGCGGGAGTTATTTTCCGGCAAGTGCCCGGCATGGAACTCTGAAGGTCCGCTGGACCTTCAGAACGCATGCGCTGCTAGCGTCAGCGGCTGCATGCAGGGCAAATATCTCCTAAACTGTGCAGGTTTAGGAGATATTAATTGTACCTACAGGTAAGCCTTATTATATACTTTCCTGTAGGTAAAAGTCACAAAAATGACTATACTACCTCTTTAATTTCATATTTCGTCTCATTTTCACAATGACCACCAGGTGTCACTGTTGCCATTTAGATTTCTTTATGTTTTGAGAAAGTTGCGTAGGGTATGCTGAAGAGAATAATGTCTATTTCAGCATTTTTAAGCAGGGTGCAATCTGAGTTCTTTAGAGGTGCCTTAGCAAAATGCTTAAAATTGCTGCATCCACCTCTTTTTGCCCCCTTGGGTCCTCCCAGGTCCAACTTCCACAGCTCCCTGGCAAGACGTTTCTGGCGGTCACTTATTGAAATTATTACCATGTGCATCCAACTTTAGCTGATTTAATTGCATTATTTGCATTTACTCCTGGGGAAGTGAGCGTTGACTCACAAAATGTGAGCGAGTTTTCAAGATGCAATCTTTCATCTATACATATCTGGTTATTCTAAACATATATATGTGTATATATATATATATATATATATTTACTGTTCTGGAATTACTACAAATCAGCGTGATATCTAACTATTTGCACTCTATGATGTAATGTAATGAGATTGGTATTTATTTAAAATAAATTGTGAACCATGTATATAATGGTTTTTGGGGGTGCTGCACCTCACTTAAAGTCCCAGGACATACTCATGTTTTTATGGATATATATTAGGGATGGGGGTCCACCACTGGGGGCACCAGACCCCATGTTTTATGTTTTGTTAACACAGGAAAAGCCGCTCAAGGCGAGGCAAAAGCACCCAGGTGCTGGTCGGATCCGCCATCCAGTGATCAGATATCCAAAGAGAAAAAGTGACCGCACTCCACGGTAGATAAACTTGAAGTGTTTATTCCCAATCGTAGAAAACAACGGTGCATCGAACAGACATGGACACGGTTAACCGACCCATAGAGTCGTGAAACACGTTAACCGTGTCCATGTCTGTTCGATGCACCGTTGTTTTCTACGATTGGGAATAAACACTTCAAGTTTATCTACCTTTTGAGTGCGGTCACTTTTTCTCTTTGGATATCTTTATGTTTTGCTACATTGATTTAGGTGGAAGACACCTTTTGCCGACTTGTGGTCTGCTGCTACCCTGTGGTTCTTTATTAAACTTTTATTGTGCTAGATGCTTATGCTTGATTTATGTGGACTTGCAATTGGGGTACTTCTGTCCAGGAAGCTGCGATGCCATTGGAAGGTTTACCTCCCTTTGCTGTCCCTGCCTAGCATTATAAGCGGGACCCACATGGCATTGGCGCCATGCATGTGCCCGAGTTTTGGGTCAGAGGAAAAGGGCTCAACCCTCGAAACACATTCGCCTTTGGATGCTACGAGGGTTTCCCACACCACTGAGTACTGTGGGTCTTGAGATGGTCTCATCGGCACCATCTTACATGCCTATGCTTGCTAAGAGTTTGTTAGTAGATTACTTTTTATCATTCAATAAAAATGGTTATGTTGGTAATGCACTAGGTCGGGGCATGATTTTTTTTTTTGTTTTCAGTGCTTGTAAGGATGCCCACAAGTCCTGTGAGGGTAGCAGGACCTTTGAGAGATACACACATATTCCCAGGCACCACAAGTGAGTGCAGGAGAGATATATACTGCTGCTCTTTTGTTACCCAAAGCCACACGTTTTCAGTGTGCACCATTACAACCTTGGACACTGTGCAGGCCAACCACCAGTGCCCCATAACCACGGCTTGTGTCATTAGTTAAAGAGGAAGTAAACCCTCCTCTGACACTTTTACCTATAGGTAAGCCTATGATAAGTCTTACCTAGAGGTACTGTAAATAACTCCTAAACATGTACCGTTTAGGAGATATTTACCTTACATGCAGCCAGTGACGTCACTGGCGCATGCACTCTGAAGGAACGGCCGCTGGTGCCATTCCTTCAGAGTCCTGTTCCGTGACCATCGGCTCCCGCGCGCGTGCGCGGGAGTGACGTCACCGTGGCTCCGGCCAATCAGATGGCCGGATGCCGCAATCCCGGAAGACGGGCGACTGGACATGTCGCCCGTCATAGAGGTGAGCGGACAGCACGGCGGGGGCTCGTTCTAAGATAAGTATTGCATAATGAGCTAGTATGCGATGCATACTACCTCATTATGTGTTTCTCTTTCAGATCGAACAAAAAAAAAAAAAGTGTGTATGAGTTTAAAACCTCTTTAATAAGGAGGACATCGAGCATCTGCACATAATTCTTGTTTGACCCCCCCAACCCCTCTATTACCACTGTGGTCACGTTCGCTGCGCGGGGGAGAGAAACTGATGAAGAAATGCTTGAATGCTAGTCCGTACCAGTATGCAAAAGTGTGTTTGCTTTAAATATATTTGCTCTAATGTTGGGTGTCCTATATGTGTGGATGTTGCTGCATTATGTACAACTATTAGTTTCGTTTTTACGTTTTAGAATTGGGTGCCTCAAGATTTGATCTTTCATCATTTTAAAGGGTGCCTTTACTGGAAAATGGTTGAGAAACACGGGTTTATTATCTGCAATATTTCTCCTTCTTTGAGTTTTCTGCAGTTTTCAACACCAGTTTATAATTTCATTAAAAACACCTCTGCTAGGATCGCATTATGAGAGCTGCCAATGTCAGATTGTTTTTAAAAGTACAGGCTCCATGTCTTTCATCTTTGCCATTGCTTCACTTATTAAAGTCCATTTCAGTTGAAATCAGTAAAAAACATTCCAGGTATAGCAAAAAGAAAAGGCATACCAAAAAAAGCCTGTCCCCTGCCTGCATACTGCTAAGTTGGACCCTTGTATATTATGTGAAAGCAGTGATCTCTCTGAAGAGGTCTTACACAGCCCCTGAGTCAGAGCTAGAGATCTTTAATCAGCAGGGAGCATGAGTTTTGCTGATTGCAGGGTCATAGGCCTGACCCATCAGGGGAACGTGTCAATTCTCTGCAGAGAGACCACTGCTTTCACACAGAATGCAAGAATCCTACTCTGCAGCATGATAGCTGGGGAAAAATGTTTTATTATTAACCACTTAAGCCCCGGAAGATTTTACCCCCATTCCTGACCAGGGGGTATTTTGCGATTCGGCACTGCGTGACTTTAACGGACAATTGCACGGTCGTGCGATGCTGTACCTAAACGAATTTGACGTCCTTTTTTCCCCACAAACAGAGCTTTCTTTTGGTGGTATTTGATCACCTGTGCGATTTTTTTTTTTTTTTGATCATGCGCTATAAACAAAAAAGAGCGAAAATTTAGCAAAAATAACAATATTTTTCACATTTTTTTTATATGAAATTCCCCCCCCAAAAAATATAAAAATCAAAATTTTTTTAACGTTTTTGGCTAATTTGTTTTCTGCTACTTATGCTTGGTAAAAAAAAATCACAATAAGCGTATTTTGATTGGTTTGCGCAAAAGTTGTTGCGTTTACTAACAAAGGGAAAGATTTTTGTCATTTTTGTTGTTTTTTTTTTTTAGCGAGTAATGGCGGCGATCTGCAATTTTTTTTTTTTTTTGCGGGACTGCGACATTTCGGCAGACAGATCGGACTTTTGACTGACATTTTTGACACTTTTGGGGGTACCAGTGACATTACTGCAGTAATCAGTGCTATAAATATGCACTGTTACTGTAAAAATGACACTGGCAGGGAAGGGGTTAACTTTATTGGGGAAGGATGGGCAAAGTATGTCCCTAGGGGAGTGTTTCTAACTGTCATTGGACATGGCTACTGGTGTAAGAACAGAGATCAACGGTCCTACATAGTAGAACCGTGTGATCTCCATTTTTACACAGGGGAGAATCACAGGCGGCTTTGTTTACATTAGCCGCCTGCCTTTCTCCCTTCACGGCGCTCGATCGCGAGTGACCGATGTCCGCCGGTCACACGCACTGACCTCTTAGGGAACGAGCCGGGGCTGGCGCGCGCCTCTGCGGGCGCGCGCTCACCCGCTATTGGCTCACAAGCCAGTGACAGGCTAGTGACTTACCCATACGTCACTTTGCCTGGCCGGGGCTGACCGCCGCAGTATATGTACTTGCGGCGGTCGGCAACCGGTTAAAGTGATGCTAAATTCTCCTTCTTTAAAAAAATAACAAGCATGTCATACCTGCTTTGTGAAGTGGTTTTGCACAGAGCAGCCTGGATTCTCTTTTCTGGTCCCCAGCTCTCCTGGCCCCTCCCATCTGCTGAATGCCCCCACAGCAAGCAGCTTGCTATAGGGGCACCCAAGCCGCAGCTCTGTGTGTCGATTCAGACATGGAGCCATGGTTGGACCCTGTCCCCTCTCTATCCTCATTGGCTAACTGACTTTGACAGCAGTGGGAGCCAATGGCACCGCTGCTGTGTCTCAGCCAATCAGGAGGGAGGCCGAGGCACTCATGCACATCGCTGGAATGAGATGGGGCTCAGGTAAGTATTAGGGGGGCTGCTGTACATAGAAGTTTTTTGTTATCTTAGTGCATAGAATGCATTAGGATTTAAAACCTTCTGACTTTCCAACCCCTTTAAGGCTGCAGATACTTTGAAAAGAAAACGTACTGTAAGAGCCGGTCCACACTAGCGCGACTTGTCAGCCTGACAAGTCGCGCTCCCTCCCGGTCCATTGACCGCTACAGGACCTGTTCTAATAGGAGCGACACAAGTCGCTCCGACTTAGAAAAAGGGTCCTGTACTACTTCGGGGCGACCTCGGAGCGACTTGCATAGACTTCCATTATGTGAAGTCCCTGCAAGTCGCTCCGAAGTCGTGGTGCAATGTAATGCACAAGTCGCCCCCGAAGTAGTAAGGAGTCGTGTTGCCTTAGTGTGAACCGACTCTTAATCTTAGCCCAGCTTTTGTTTTGATGCACCTGGAACGTATTGGGCTGATTTAAATTAAAGGTTCATCTGGGCTTTAATGAATCTCAGGAACAAGCAGCCAATGAGGTTGTATTTTCTGTCCTGTATACTCATCCCAGTTCAATGACTCACTAAGGAGAAAAGCATGAATAAGTCCTCAAGCACATGGGACGTTTTTACAGCGGCTGTTTTTGGCGTCAGGCGTTTTTTTCTACAGCCAGTAAACTCCCCAGCATGTCATCCTATGTGTTCATGAACACAAAGGCTGTTATCAGCAGTTTTTGGCAGGGGCATTTTCTGGCTGTAAAAAAACCCAAAAACGAGTGGGTTTTGAGTGGCGTTTTTCAGCTGTAAAAACCCTCTAACATCAATAAGCGGCAAAAAACACCCCTTGAGAAAGTCACGTGATTTAGTGACGCAACGCGTCGGGAGGAACCAGGTGACGTCACTTCCGGTTACCTCCGTAAACCGGAAGTCCCCGCAATACACCGCTGTGTGCGGCTGCTGAATGTACTCTGCTTGAATGTAAGTTTCTACATGTTTTTTGTTATAATAAATGCGATATACTTCACCATGGGAGCCCCTATCTTATTTCTTTGAGCCAACTGGGATATTGAACAGTGATCTGTTTTTACAAGCAAAGTCCATACCATTAAAGAGTAGCCAGTGAGGTGCAACCCCCCTATATCCAATCCCAAGGGAGAAAAGGAGGAATCCATTGCCTGGATCGATGAACCAACAGCTTATTATTTAAAACGCCTTTACTGGTGTAATGTGAGGTGAGAGGCCATTGCACCTGATTTTGGATTTGTTTGCTCTTTCTGCATGACACTATCTTTGGATCTCACAATAATAAAAATCACCAATTTTATATGTCAAGACACCACTTCAAAAGCCACGTTTCTATAAATATAAAAATTTTTTGCTGCACTGGGAAAGTTCTTTTTAACCACTTGCCGACCGCCGCAAATACATATACTGCAGCGGTCACCGGTACGTCACTAGCCTGTGATCCAATAGGGGGCGAGTGCGCGCCGCCGGAGGAGCGCTCCCGCCCCCCGCTCGTTCACGGACACCTCCGCGCGAGTGACGGGCGAACCCGATGTCCACCTGTCAATCGCGATCGTCAGTTACAGAGGGAGAAAGGCAGGCGGCTAATGTAAACACAGCCGCCTGTCATTCTCCCTTGTGTAACAGCAGAGATCAAACAGTCCTTCTATGTAGGACCGTTGATCTGTGCTGTTACACACACACAGCCACATCCCTGCACAGTTAGAAACACACCCCTAGGGACACACTTAACCCCTCCCTCTCCAATAAAGTTAACCCCTTCCCTGCCAGTGTCATTTTTACAGTAACAGTGCATATGTATAGCACTGATTACTGTAGTAATGTCACTGGTACCCCCAAAAGTGTCAAAAATGTCAGTCAAGGGTCCGATCTGTCCGCCGCAATGTCGCAGTCCCGCAAAAAAAAATCGCAGATTGCCAACATTAATCGTTAAAAAAAAAAAAACAACAAAAATCTTTCCCGTAGTTAGTAAACGCAATAACTTTTGCCCAAACCAATCAAAATACGCTTATTGTGATTTTTTTTTTTTACCAAACATAGGTAGCAGAAAACAAATTGGCCAAAAATGTTAAAAAATTTAGATTTTTAAATTTTTTTTTTATTTCATATAAAAAAAATTTGAAAAATATTGTTATTTTTTCACAATTTACGCTCTTTTTTTCTTTATAGCGCATGATCAAAAAATCGCACAGGTGATCAAATACCGCCAAAAGAAAGCTCTGTTTGTGAGGAAAAAAAGGACGTCGCATTTCGTTTAGGTACAGCGTCGCACGACCGCACAATTGTCCGTTAAAGTCACGCAGTGCCGAATCGCAAAATAGGGCCTGGTCAGGAAGGGGGTAAAATCTTCCGGGGCTTAAGTGGTTAATTTGCAGCTTCACTTCATCTGTTCACAAGAATATTTTATTTAATATATTTTGTGCACTTAATTTATTGCTTCATATTTTAAGTTTTTACACATTGTGTGGCCACTCTTTGTATATTTATAGGCACTAGCACTTTATCTTCACGATTTTTATCTTCATGATCTTTCACCATCATCACAAAACATTTCCTGCACTTTAAAAGTTTCCCACACTATCTTAATATTTATATATTACTAAGATTTTATTGGTTTTATTATTTAAGGGATTAGCGCCGATTCACCCCTTCTTTTATTCATCATTATTAGTATTTTGTGATAAATACAGAATTGGCCGCTTATTTCCTTTTACTTCTTCTTATATCACGTCATTTTAATCCATCATCTTTTATCCTCTTATCTTATACCTGATTAGTAGCGCATAGGTATTTTCTTCTTTAAAAAACACCAAAGAACGCTGCTAAGTGCCGGTTCACATTTGTGCGATGCGGGAATGCTGTGAATATACAGTGTGTTCCCGCATTGCATCTGCAGCACAGGCAGTTCACACTGCCATATGCAATACGCTGGGGGTGTCAATTCGAAGTTAACGACACCCCCAGATCAGATCGCATATCCCAGTGCGATCTGAGAGTTCGCACAGAATCGGATCGCATTAGTGTGAACCACCATGCGATCCGATTCTGCTGTGGACCAAAAAAAGGGTCCTGTGTGTGTTCAGTGCGATTGCTGTGCGAATTCAGCCATACAAACTGTGTGGCTGAATTTGCACCGCACAGACATAGCATGTAATTTTAGGAGCAGTGCGCTCCGAATTACATGCAACCTCTGTGATCGCATAAATGTCAACCGCCATTAACTGGCCTTTTCTGACGTTTTCGATTCCATTGCTGTTTTTAAGCCTGAGTTCTGTTTCAAGGTGTCGTTCATGGAACGTAGCCTGAGTTCACATTGGTGCATGTGATTTGCATTCATGTGCACATCATATGTGATATCTGTGCAATGTGATTAAAGCCATATATTTTGTATGGCTCAAATTGCATCACATTTGCACCAAAATGTTGTAGGACCCTTTTTTCTCCACACCTAATCGCTCCTGAACAATGCAGTGCTCCTCTCTCCTCTAGCGCACTCTCTGCTCTGAAAATAGCGACTAAACAATTAACAAAGGCTATGCAGAGATGCATTGTGGGAAAGTGGGAGTTACTTAAATAGCAGAGAGGTAGTTTTTAGCTAAAAAAAACATCACCAAAAAACGCTAATGCCAAATAAAAACGCTAAAAACCTCCAATGCAAAAAAGCTACAAAGCTACTGGTGTTTTTATAACTTCCAGTGTGCACAAGGCCTAATAATACCTCTGAAGCTTGTACTTTAACCACTTAAGCCCCGGAAGATTTTACCCCCTTCCTGACCAGGGGGTATTTTGCGATTCGGCACTGCGTGACTTTAACGGACAATTGCGCGGTCGTGCGACGCTGTACCTAAACGAATTTGGCGTCCTTTTTTTCCCACAAACAGAGCTTTCTTTTGGCGGTATTTGATCACCTTTGCGATTTTTTGAACACGCGCTATAAACAAAAAAAGAGCGTAAATTTTGCAAAAATAGCAATATTTTTCCCTTTTTTTTATATGAAATTCCCCCCAAAAAAAATGTAAAAATCAAAATTTTTTAACATTTTCGGCCAATTTGTTTTATGCTACATATGTTTGGTAAAAAAAAATCGCAAAAAGCGTATTTTGATTGATTTGCGCAAAAGTTATTGCGTTTACTAACTAAGGGAAAGATTTTTGTCATTTTTGTTGTTTTTTTTTTTAACGCGTAATGGCGGCGATCTGCGATTTTTTTTTTTTTGCGGTACTGCGACATTGCGGCGGACAGATCGGACCCTTGACTGACATTTTTGACACTTTTGGGGTTACCAGTGACATTTCTACAGTAATCAGTGCTATATATATGCACTGTTACTGTAAAAATACACTGGTAGTGAAGGGGTTAACTTTATTTGAGAGGGAGGGGCTGTGTGTGTCCCTAGGGGCGTGATTCTAACTGTGATTGGCTGTGGCTTCAGCTGTATGCAGAGTGATCAACGGATCTATATAGTAGATCCATATGATCATCTCTCATACAGAGGGGAGAATGACAGGCAGCTTGTTTACACAAGCTGCCTGACTTTCTCCCTCTCCCCCGCCGATCGCAGAGTGGCCGGCGGACATCGGGTCCGCCGGTCACACGTGCGGGGGGGTCCGTGACCACGCGGGAGCGGGAGCGTGCCTCCGGCGGCGCGCGCTCGCTCCCTAGACCCTCACAAGCTAGTGACGTAGCCCTACGTCACTTTGCCTGTGAGGGGCTGACCGCCGCCGTAGATAGTCGTGCGGCGGTCGGCAAGTGGTTAAAAAGTTGAACAGAACTGGGGTCACACCTAAAAAAAAAAAAGTCGCCCCATCGGGATATTGTGTTCTGACAGCAGGACTCCTCCACAATGCAGTGACCAGTAGCTGCAGCCACTGATCGAGGAAAGAAGTTAGGCCCCTTTTCACACATGCTGTCCGTTTGTCTGTTTTTCATCCATCCGTTGACGGATGAAAAATGGACATCAATGCATCTTTATGTAAAAACGGATGACAACGGATGATCATCAGTTAACATTTCTTTTTTAATCCGCTTCCGTCAATGTCCGTTTTTTTGAACGGATGAATGCCCTATTTTTCATCCGTCAAAAAAAAAAAAACGGATCGGACGAAAAACGGATTAAAAATTGATGAAAAACGGATGAAAAAACTGATACATTTTGACATGACTGAACTGAAGAACTGAACGGACCGTATGTGTGAAAGGGGCCTTAGGCCCCTTTCACACTGTCCGTCCGTCGGACAGATTCTGTTTTTCTCAGCAGGGGATCGATCCGCCGATCCCCCGCTGAGCAGAGGGATGACAGCTGTGTCTCCGCGCTGTGTGCGGAGACAGAGCTGTAAGTTCCCCATGCATCTCTATGGGGGAAATCGGAATGGGAACGGACCGTCGGTCTGTTCTCATCCGATCCCATCCGATCCGCTGGATGGATGGAAAATAGGGTTTCCATCCGTCCAGATTTGACGGATCGGATTGGGTCGGATGTCAGGGGACATGTCTCTGCTGACATCCGATGCCCCATAGGAATGCATGGGGGGACCGTTTAGATCCGCCAAAAAAACTAACAGGTGGATCTGAACGGTCCGCCTGTGTGAAAGGGGCCTTATACAGAGGTTGATCCTTGGATCAAAATTCATCGGGTTCAGCAGGTGTGGCTACTCCTGCTCCACATCTATCTACGGCCAGCTTTTTTTTTTTTTTCTTTAAAAATACATTGACAATGACAGCTTTCATATTTTTACGCAGACAGGTCCATTTAAATTAAAACTGGGATTGCTTTTTTTTAACCTTTTGCCGACCCTGTAACACTGCAGGGAGGGTGGACAGCATGAGGACTCACTGCACACTCCCAGCACAGTGCCGCTCTCTGTTTATGTTAGGGAACCGGCAGGACCATGTGACCCCAGTGACAGCCAATCACAGCGATCATGTGATTGGGAAGTATGTCCTGCTTCCTGCCATTAGGACCCATTTAAAGGCCTGCCAGGGTTTTTAGGCCTCGAGTTGAGTTGTTGTTTGACATATAGAGGGTCTCTATGTAATTGCTCCTTTCCACTGAGCGGTGCGGTTCGGTACGCAGTTTTTGCCGTTTCCATTGTTAAAAGTTGTGAATGGTACTCTAATTCCGAAACGCAGCGTACCTCTTTTTTGGGACCCTTTTGTTGGGGTACCAAGCACAATAGTACCTTACCAACAGGGTGGAGCTACACAGCTGAGGTACTGTTGGGGGTGGAAACGCAAGCCTGATCAAGGTGTACCGTTCCGAACCGTACGGAACTACCGAACCGAGGCATTCATGTGTGAATGTACTACAGTGTAGCTGTTAAAAGAATTCTAGATAATTGTTATAGTGGCCTGATTGTAGGTGATTAAAATCCCCTTTAATTGTTATGCTACACATGCTTTTATAAAGTACATTTAAATCTTAAACTTCTGTAAAAATACCTTTATATATATATATATAAAAGATTTAATATATCTTATAATCAGAATGTTTGGGACTCTCAAGTACAGGTGGTCCCCGGGTTACAAACCTCTGACCTACAAACAACTTCTACTTACAAATGAAAAGAGATAACAGGAAGTGAGAGGAAATCTCCCCCTAGGAAGGGAAATTCACTCCTGTAAGAATTCTCATGGGAAAAAGGAAATTCAGACAAAATTTGTGTGATTTGGAGATTCGGATGTATTTGAATATCTAAATCACAATACAGGCGGTCCACGGGTTTCAAACATCCGACTTACAAACAACTCCTATTTACAAAGGGAGGGAGACAACAGGAAGTTAGGAGAAATCTCCCCTAGGAAGGGAAATTCACTCCTGTAAGAATTCTCATGGGAAAAGGAGTCTCCACTGAAGCTTTATTACTAATCCTTGTTTCCACAACAACCCAAAATTTTTCAAAATCCAGTTGTCATAGAGACAGAAAGTGAGGTGAAATCTTATGAACAGGGGCACAGACAGCAAAACAAATGGTACAGGGGAGTTACCCCTTCCCTATCCTATCTAAAACACTTTAAAATTATTGTTTTGGCTGGAGCTACACCTAAAAAATTTACCTGTTCTGACTTACAAACAAATTCGACTTAAAGCGGAGTTCCACCCAAAAGTGGAACTTCCGCTTTAAATAATCCTAACCCCCTGACATGCCACATTTGGCATGTCATTTTTTGGGGGGGGGGGGGGGAGCGGGAACCTAGTTTTGACAGGTACCCGCTCCCACTTCCGCTCGGAGCGCCGCGGCGCCCTGAGCGGAAGTTCTCCTCTCTCCCTCCCTCCCTGCAATCTTCTGGGACATGTCAGAGGTCCCAGAAGATTGCCGGCCAATCACGACGCGTAGCGCAACTCGCACCCGGCTGTGAAGCCGCAAACTGTCACAGCCGGGTGCCCACATCAGTGATGCCGGCGCCGCAGAGCAGAGAGGGAGAAGACGGCGCATCGCTGGACCGTGGGACAGGTGAGTGTGCGGTTAGGCTGGAACTCCGCTTTAAGAACAAACCTACAGTCCCTATCTTGTTTGTAACCCGGGGACCGCCTGTATCTGCTTTACATGAAGCCCGAAAAAAAATTAGGATCCAACAACAATGTGGCTCCAATTTGATATTGCAGTTTGCTCTTTTCAAGAAGGTCCACCTTGAGAAAGAATTGTTTCACCCCAAGTGATGCACCAAAATATCGGCCCGCCAAAAATGATCAACCAAAAATAGGGTTTTCATCATTGTACTGAAAGAAAAAAAACTGTCAATTATAGCTGTTGCAAACACCTGCGATTTCTTCATGATTATACCATGATTATACCTTGCTTATGGCCCCTTTCACACAGGCAGACCGTTCAGATCCGCCTGTTCATTTTTTTGACGGATCTGAACGGTCCCCCCATGCATTCCTGTGGGGCACCGGATGTCAGCGGAGACATGTCCGCTGACATCCGACCCGATCCGATCCATCAAATCTGGACGGATGGAAACCCTATTTTCCATCTGCCCAGCGGATCGGAAGAGATCGGATGAGAACGGACAGACGGTCCGTTCCCATTCCGATTTCCCCCATAGAGATGCATGGGGAACTGACAGCTGTGTCTCCGCACACAGAGCCTTCTGTCATCCTCCGATTGATCCCCCGCTGAGAAAAGGGGAGTCCGTTTGATGGACACAGTGTGTGAAAGAGCCCTATGGTGTGTTTTCATAGGTCATATGACTCAAAAAATGCATAAAAAACACGTTGCATTTTTGATGCGTTCTTGCTGCTTTTTCAATGAATTTCAACAGGGAGGGGCGGTATTCCAAATCTGCAGCAAGCATATAGTTATGGGCCATACACACTATACAATTGTCTTTAGATTTTTTTCCTTTAGATTTACCAAAACCATATAATATGAGGTCAAACCTAAACACTTTTAGTTTGTATGCAATCTGGCAGGCCCTTGCACTACATAGTTGAAGGTAAATCTAAAGGAAATCTGACCACAAAAGTTGTATAGTGTGTATCCAGCTATAGAATGTTTGTGTTTTGTGTGTTTCCTGGCTCTTTATTTCTAGAACAGGAAGGGTGTAGGCTGGCCAGGAGTCCTGGGTGCTTCCCAGCAATCACTGACTTGTTGTTTATTGCTGCTGTCTGCAGTCCCTGCGCTGCTCCTGGGTAGCCTTTGCGTCCTTCGGAGATGTATTAGAGAGCTGTGTGAATCAGGCAAGGCCTCTGCTCCCCTGCCGGACATTCCAGCTACTAACAAACAAGCCTCTATGTATCAATGTGCTCTCCATACAATGATTTCATTGTTGGCAGGACATTTATTATGTGTTGCTACCAAGACGCTTGCTTCACTGATTCCTGACTGCCCATTGGGATATCTGCTGCTCATCTCAATCATTGTTCTTAAAGCAAACCTGAGCTTGTCCAAGCAGGGCAAAGGAACAGGTGCATTTTAATAGCAGCTCCCTCCATCAGCGCGTTACTTATTATTCACTTTTCCGCCGGTCTGTTTGGCTGCCTGTCGAAATGTTAAATATACCTTATTGTTTCCTTTAACCACTTGACCTCCGGAAGATTTACCCCTCTTCATGACCAGGCCATTTTATGCGACATGGCACTGCGTTATTTTAAATAATTTTAGGCGCTAGCTTAACCACTTCTGGACCGGAAGATTTTCTCCCTTAATGACCAAGTAATTTTTTTGCAATTTGGCACTGCGTTATTTTAACCGACAATTGCGACGCTGTACCTAAATAAAATTGATGTCCTTTTTTCCCCAAAAATAGAGCTTTCTTTTGGTTGTATCTGATCACCTCTGCAATTTTTTTTTATTTTTTGCACTATAAACTAAAATAGAGGGACAATTCTGAAAAAAACACAATACTGTATTTTTCACATTCTGCTATATAACATTCCCCAAAAAAAAGAGAAAAAAAGTAAAAATCAAAATTTTTTAAAATTTTAGGCCAATTTGTTTTCTGCTACATATTTTTGGTAAAAACAATATCACAATAAGCGTATTTTGATTGGTTTGCGCAAAAGTTATCGCGTCTACTAACTGCGGGAAAGATTTATGTAATTTTAATTTTAATTTTTTTTTACTAGTAATGGCGGCGATCTGCGATTTTTAGCAGGACTGCGACATTGCGGCGGACAGATCGGACCCCTAACTGACATTTTTGACACTTTTGGGGGGGACCAGTGACATTACTACAGTAATCGGTGCTAAAAATATGCACTGTTACTGTAATAATGACACTGGCAGGGAAGGGGTTAACAGTGGGTGATCAAGGGGTTAAATGTGTACCTAGGCTAGGGGCTTGTTTCTAACTGTATGGGGGCGTGGCTTATGGAATGATCCTAGAGACCTGTGTTCCTATATAGAAGGATCACAGGCGCTCTGTGATCATTCCAGAGAGAAGAACGGTCAGCTGTGTTTACAACAGCTGCCTGTTCTTCTCTCTCAGCGGGGAACGTTCGCGGGTGTCAGGCGGCAATCAGAGCCGCCTGACCCGTGCATCGGAGTCCCCGCTGCCGAGTGGGGATGGGAGTGCGCCCCCTAGCTGTTTGTGCAGGAGGGGATGCCTGCCGCAGTAAAACTGTGTGTGCCCACACATGGAAAAACAAATACATATAATAAACAAAAACCATGCTTTTGCTCCTCCACCTTAAGTAAGGGGGCCACTCACCAGATGACTTTGGGCCACCTGGACCCTCACAACTTATATGGAACTCCTTCACTTCAGGAGAGACTCCGCTTACATCCAATACCACCAGTTTAGATAACCAAATGCCACTGGGCCCCCTGGGCCTTACAGCTTTGAATGGATCTCCTTAGCATCAGATTAGGCTCAGCATCATCAGTAGAATTAAAAAAAAAACAATCGTGCGGTACATTTATTTAAAAGTGGTCACATAAAATTAATTTGCCATAAAACTCACATTTAGGTGTGCCAAAAAGCGGCACCCACTATGAATCATCTGGTTCAGTACAATACCCCCCACCCCCCTTTTGCGATCAGAGAAGGCTTGCGTTCTACCTGAGACAGACCTCAATGCATTTCACCTGAAGGGATCATCAGGAAGTCGTATAGCGGCCGTATTTTTGGTGTCTATTATATCCCCCTTTTAGCTTCCCATTGGTTGGTGTATCACTATGCAATCCTTAATTGATTATATGAATGGATCAGAGGATGTGTATTTTTTAACAATTCGCTCCACTGGGTGTTTTCCAAACTGTATGTAGAAGTGACATTTCCTGCTTCCCATCGTCTGACTCACGTGGTCTGGTATCTCTTTCTTAAACTATATAAAGATATATAAAAACTTTATATTTATGAACCCCACTAAATCTCGACATACATGACTAATAATACTACACTACATAGTTTTAAAATATTTACCCATGTTGACCTTGAAATATATGTTACTCCATATTAATATCTTCATACCATCTTATAATTGAGTTTCCAAATGACAATTGCGCGGTCGTGCGATGCTGTACACACAAAAAAATTAAAGTCCCTTTTTTCCCCACAAATTGAGCTTTCTTTTGGTGGTAGTTGATCACCTCCTACGGTTAAAAGTTAAAAATCAATTAATTTAGGCCAATATCTATTCTGCTACATATTTTTGCTAAAAAAACCAAAAAAAAAAACCAAATAAGCGTATATTGATTGGTTTGCGCAAAAGTTATAGCATCTACAAACTTTTCGATATATTTATAGAATTTTTATTTAGTTATTTATTTTTTACAAGTAAAGGCAGGGATCAGCGACTTGTATCGGGACTGTAATATTGTGGCAAACAAACTGGACACTAACACAGTTTTGACACTTTTTTGGGACCAGTGCTTGAGGTCATTGACACTAATACAGTGATCAGTGCTAAAAAAAAGCACTGTCACTGTACTAATGACTCTGGCAGGGAAGGGGTTAACATCAGGGGCGATCAAAGGGTTATTTGTGTGCTTTTACTAGAGGAAGGCATAGATCGGTGTTTCTGCTTTACAGGAACACAGGATCCATGCCTTCTGTACTGACAGAACGGCGATCTGCCTTGTTTACATAGACACACCCCCTTTTTTTCCTGTGTACAGAACGATCAGCGGGTGCTGGCGGACATCGGATCCACGGTGTAGATTCACAGTGGGAGCGAGCCGCCGGCAGTTACCTGGAAGTGAAGGATCGTGTGTGCGTTTGTGTATAAATATATATATATATATATATATATATATATATATATATATATATATATATATATATATATATATATATATATACACACACACGTGATCCTGCACACACATATATATGTGTGTGTGTGATTCTCCACAGTGCGGCTGCCCTGTAGCAGTATAGAGCGGTCGGCAAGCAGTTAAAGCAGAACTAACCTCTATCTGAGAACCACAAATGAAATCGCTATGTATATTTTCCTATATATTTACTAATGCTAGCAGCATAAGGATGAGAAATAGTTAATGATTGAAAGAGTTTAGTTTCACTTTAAAAGAGACACAACATTTTGGAATAAATGTGCAGTGAAATGCTAGAATTGTGAAATACGACAGCCACAGTTGCCTCTTAAAGGGTTTTTGCAGATGCTAAACTTGAATTTAAACTCCATGTCTGTGCTTACCTTTTTTCAAATGTTTCTGGCGGGTCATGTGACACACTGGGTTTTCTTCTTCATTCTTCTGATGGCGATAGGTGGTCCAGGAAGATAAAGAAAACAAAATGGGGGTTGGTCTAACTCAAGAATTTTGCATAGTGCCACTGGGATCATCATAAATATGGCGGTCCTTCCCTTGGCTCTGAAACCATATGCATACAAAGTGTACTAGGACAGACCAGTAGACAAGAAAGAGAGCCTTTGAGGGATGGACAGAATGAAACCACAGGGCGATGATGAACAAAATAAAGTGTATTTTATTCTGATTGAGGATTGATCAATACAGGTTACAGTTGTGGTTCAGACAGGGAAGTGCAGAGGTATGTGGTGCTTACAATCATAGATGTATAGTAACTAAGTAGAACTACTTCACTACTGTACTTAAGTACCGAAAGGCGGTATCTGTACTTTCCTAGAGTAGAATTTTTTTCTCCTACTTCCACTTTTACTTCACTACATTTTTTCAATGATTTCATACTTCTACTCTGATATTTTTTTTTTGTGCTGCATAGTTACTCATTACTATTATAAAAATTACCACTGCCAGAACAGTAGATGGCAGGTTTCATGAAGCTCAAAACATGTGTATTATCAGCGCATACGAAAATAAATGCTACTGTATGTATAAATAAAAGCTGCATTTGAAATAATAAAAAACAATATGATGTTCAAACTTTTGACTTCTTTCTTTAATAACTACATAACACAGTACTTGTACTTTTACTTTCAGTACTTGAGTAGCACAATTTTTTAAAAAAACTACTTGCAATACTTAAGTACAAAAAATGTTGAATACTTTAGTACTTCTACTCAAGTCACTTTTTGATCGAGCACTTCCACTTCTACTCAAGTCACTTTTTGATCGAGCACTTGTACTTTTACTCAAGTATGGGTTTCGAGTACTTTATACAACTCTGCTTACAATGAGTAATACAGTAACCCATATGATGTGATGAACACAATAAAAGTAACCCAGTAGGTGTGGCAAACAATATAATGCAATGGTGAACATAAATGCAATAAGATGCATAGAATGGCGCTGATATGATATGAGTGCTACTTTCTGCATCAATACACTGTATTCAATCAATACACAAGATGCCCTGTACTCAGTCTTTCCCCAGTGATGTTGGGTGTCATTAGGCCAAAAGACTGGGGACATCTTGTGGTGAAAAGGAGGTACTGTGGTGGACAACCCCGAACTGAAGGTGAATTTTGTAGTCAGGTCTGATTTTTCTTTCATCAGTCTTCAGCCTTTGACACTTCTGGGAATGTTGAACGCATGCATCCCCCAACACAGTAGCCACGTAAGCGTAAGGAGCCACATTAATAGGAGGATGATGCAGGCAGTTGATAGTCAGATGTTTTCAGTTCTGTAGACATTGCTGGAATACAGGTGATCAGACTCATCACCCACCACAGAGTTAGGCCAGCCATAGACGGTTCGAATCTCCAAAATTCAAACTGTGTGTGGGCAAGTGGAATGTACCAAGTTAAATAATCAACTTGGGTACAACCAGCCGGCGGGATTTGCTTACAGTTATCGCTAGTGGCTGCTAGCAATAATCACTGTCTTCACACGACGGGGACAGCTTTCCCTGCCCGCCCCCAAGGAGTAGATAATTACTCGGCAGGAGGGATTCCCCCGTCAGCACTGCCTGTTTTGATGGGGGGGAATCATGCAAATTTCTTTTCTGCAACCCGTGGTTGCAGAAAAGAAATTTGCATCATCTATGGCTGACCTGCCTGCTAAACCAGGAAGAGACGTCTTAAGACGTCCGAAAGAACATGGCGGCACGGGATAGAGCTGTGGCCGGGCATGAGAGGATCTCAGTCTGACATTGCTGGATGGGTGAGTATCTGAAATCTGCGGATACCAACTTAAGGTAAGCTTGGGGGGGGGAGTTGGGGGGGAGAAATTAAAAAAAAATGGGGCTAGCGGGTGCAGATCCTCTTTAAGTTTGTACATTGGTCAATAGGTCTTCTTTATTGACTCTTTCAATTTTAAAGAGAGACCCTGTGCAAAGAACAATTTGTTGGCTGCTATGGATAATGTCCTATAATATACAGGCTGCCTGGCTTTAGGACTTTCTATGTTATTGAACTGAAACAAGTGAGGTCTACACTTGTAATCTGCATGCTTTTTTGTCTTAAAAAGTACTAAAGCCAGAGATCTGCATGACAGACAGTGATCGCTAGCAGTTTTAGAAGACTGAGGTGCCAAACTGAAACTGAGATCCTGAATCTACTGAATCAAAATGGCCCCTTCCCCTGTACCCGTCACATCCCACTGGCTGGGAAAATGACAGATGTGGTCTGATTGGTTGCTGCAGGCAGCAGATGTCTTCTCCACATTTTTACAGCTCTTACTATGAAAAAGCCTTTCTGCATTGTCTTCTGTTTTCTTCCTGGAAGGGCCGTTTGTTGGGTGTCCACATCTTTGCCTGCATGACGTGGACTCTCCGCTGGCAGGATCCTCTCTGGATAGAGGAGGTTGGTTTCATCACAGTTCGATGGCGGTCTTGGGGTGCCATCAAAGCTCTGATTAGCGGCCCCAAGCCAACAATGGTGAGGGACCTGGATAATGCACTTAGATGAGTATATCCGTGATTAAATCACATTCTATGATCTTGGTACCGCAAGTCCCACACGGTACTCAACTGTTTTTTGGTTGTTTCGTATATAAGGCATGTGGTACACTTAACATGCATAGCGTCCATCTTTTACTAGGAATCTTGTGTACTTTATCCTTGCAGTTTTCATATCATCCTTACCATTGACTATCTTTGTTGTGTTTTGGCCTATCCCAAATTCTGTGGCAGCTATGGAAAAAACATGTCCCAGGCTCCCTAAAACGGTGCATCGTGTTCTCTACTGAATCATTTTTCAGGTCCATTAGCTATAAATAGCTTCAGCTTTGTGTCATTTTTTAACAAACGTCTCAGCCTCTTTATTTCACAAAGGATTGTCAGCTCCACAGGCGCACTCTCTGTAGTCGCTTGCCATGTTTGCAAGCTGAGGGAATAGTCTGGCTTGGCTTGGGTTCTGCTGTTTATACACAGATGTTCCTGTTTATTACATTGCTTATTAATTTAATAGCTGATTAGAATTGTTTGGCCACTCTGTACTCCACATGCCTTCAGCAATCGATCACGAGTTCGTGCTTTGTTTAATAGATATTCATCACATCCTCTGGGTGGGCCACTCTCTGCCCTGTTCATTGTCAAGACAGTGGTGATATGGAAATGACATGAAGGCCATGCATCTTCGGGATCTGTGATGGCATCAGTTCCTTATGAATTCTTAAAGTAGAATTCCAGCTTGAAACAAATTAGTCTTAAAACTATCATCTCCTCTCACCCAACACCTATGCTAACTAACCTGTCTAAAGAAAAAATGTGTATACTTACTTATTTTCAGCCTGCTCCAGTATGGGGACACTATCTGGCTCCCCTGTGTTAGCCGGTGCAGCTGCAGGGAAGAGGAGGGAGTACCAACAATGGATGGGCAATGGAAGCCTACAGGTAACATCACTGTTCCAGGCTTTGCCTGTCATTGTTGAGCACACTCTCTGCTGGCTGACACACAGGATAATGTGAATGGACTGGAGGGGGCTGCGGGGGGAGAGGAAGGCGCACAAAGAATGGGCCATGGGAGCTTGTGGAAACCCACACCGCTTCAGGCTTTACCAGCTGTTGTGGAGCACTCGCTCCTCAGTCTCCCCTAAAGCTACTGCTGGCTGGCACGGGATAATGTGAATGACTTGGGAGAGGGATTCAGGGGAGAGGATGGAGCTCCTACAATGGATGAGCCTATAGGTAACGTCATGGCTTCAGGTTTACCAGTTGGTGTTGAGTGCTCTCTCCTCTGGCTCGCCACTGGCTGACACAGGAGATAATGTGAATGGATGGGAGCGATCTGCAGGGGAGAGGAGGGAGCGCCGATAATGGATGGGCCGTAAGACTCTATGGGTTACGTTACAGCTCCAAGCTTTACCAGCCATTGTCGAGTGCACTCTCCTCTCCCCTACAGCGGCTGCTGGCTGACACAGGATAATGTCAATAGCCTGAAGCAGTTTGTAGGGGAGAGGAGGGAGCACAGACAATGGATGGGCCATCTGAGCCTTTAGGTAACGTCGTTGCTCTAGGCCAGGGGTAGGCAACCTTGGCACCCCAGCTATTGTGGAACTGCAAGTCCCATGAGGCACTGCAAGACTTTGACAGCCACAGACATGCCTCCCCAAGGCAGGGGCATGATGGGATTTGTACTTTCAGCACAGCTGGAGGGCCAAGGTTGCCTACCTCCTCTGCCTAGGCTTTATCAGCCATTGTCGAGTGCTCTCTCCTCTCTCCCATAGTTAGCGTAGGTGTTAGGAGGGGAGAGGGGACATTTTTAAGGCTAGTTAAGTTTAGGCTGGTACTCTAAAGTGGTTACACATGATCTAGGATTACACTTTTTAAAGTCTGTCTGTTTATGACCCTTATAAAGTTAACCTGTACCCATTCAAACCACTGTTAATGTAGTTGTGCTGCTTATACTTACCTTTGTTCATTGCCTGTTAATCTGGTTGGTGCTTACACTGGGTTAATGACTCCACTTGAGCCTCCCAATTGGCTGCTCTTAAATGCAGCGTTGCATCCTGGGAGTCACGTGTTTCCCCACTCTTCATTCCAATTGGTGAATGTAATGGCAGGGAATCCCTTTTAAGCCCAACCAATGAATTGTCCGTCATCTGTTGTGTGTGTGTGTATGTATAAGCTGACATTGTGTGTCTGGTTCCCTCAGCAGCCTCTCCGCCTGTGTTGGTGCCTCAGCTCCTGACAGTACAAAACGGAGCGACTACAACATCACCTATTAAGTCTGAAGCCAAGACCATTGTGCCTGCCCCGAGCACCGGCAAAAGCAGCCCCACTGAGGTGGACGTAAGTATTAGAGAGGGGAGCTGATGAACAGAAATTTCACACCAAGCTGGATATTTTTTTCCCCCAAACCCATCTTCTCCACGTCTTTCCTGCCTGGCATCATGTTTCTAAAACCCAGGAGCTCATTTTGAATATATTTCAGTTTACAGTTGCCGGAATGCAGCATTCGTTTTCTGTTTTTCAGGGTAAAAACATTTTCAGCAACTGCAGAAAAAACCTGGTTATCTGGCCAGAAATACAGTGTCCTGAGCTGAACTAAAAGCTATGTTATCTTTTGTAAGCCCCTTTTGTAATTAAGGTGATGAGCAAAAGACCTGTTTGTAGTCCAAATAAGGGTGATAACCATAGCTCCCTCCATAGATACAGTGGATACATGAGTGTAGACATAAAGGAACATTAGGTTTATTTGCAGGATCACGAGAATGAAAATAACAAGAAAACGAGAGATTCATTATTCGGGTTTACATATATTTTAAAGCCCAACTCCTGGCACATGTTTTTTTCCCCATGCGGTGGGTCTGTGTCTGCACTGTTCGGTTAACTGCTCATTTTGTCCAGGGGTGAACACAAAGCTTATACTCACCCGATCCTTTGGAAAACGCGCTTCCCCACGTCCAAAGGTGGACTGTTCCTGACTTCTTCATGTCTAAAGCTAGTCAATGGGTGTGATGACATTAGGAACAGTCCAATGCACAAGACAGCGGGGGCCGAAGGGACTGGTCTTGAGCTGAGAGGATTAGGTGGGTATATCTCAGCTTTCTGAACACCTAGACCAAAATGAGCAGTTAACCCATGCAGTGCGGACACAGCCCCACTGCGTGGTATAAAAAAAAAAGTTTGCCCGGAGTTGAGCGTTAAGGTATACTGTATCTAAAGCTCAAACTATATTTAGTTTGGTATTGAGTAGAGAATGGTTAGAACTAGGGATGCACCAATATACATTTTTTTGCAGCGAGTGCGAGTACTGATACTTTTTTTTTTGTACTCACTGATACCAATTACCGATACCTGACAACAACTGTTTTGTTTACACTTCAGCTGTCAGCAGGGGAACCCCGCTAACAGCTGAATGAGCGATCAGTTGTTAAGGACGCGGCGACCCCGCTCCTTAACCACTTCACCTTTCACACCTGTTCACCCCTATGGACCAGACCAATTACTGATACTCGTGCACATGCTTAGTATCGGCAGTGATACCGGTATCAGTGCAACCCTAGTTAGAAGAACCCCTGGTGGGTACTGTTGCTGTCTGTGTCCCATTGTAGATATTTTGCATTACTTCCTGTCCAAGGGTAAAACCAAAAACGTGTGAAAATCTCTCCAAATTGAAAGTATCCCATCTTTGCTATACTGGTGACACAAAAGTTTTGGATTTCCCATGACGTTCTGTCACTCCCTATCAGGTCTGTTCTAGGCAGCCTTTCCCCCTGGAAGAAATGACTTGAGGCTCTGGTCATATACTGTTATTGCCTAGGGAATAGACAGACTGCATCCAGAGTACTTTTTAACCATCTGATGGCTGCTCTACTATTGGTGCTTTTCCACTGCATGGAACCGAACGGTTTGGCTCGCTTTTTCGCTTTTCCACTGCATGGTACTGCATGGTACGTGTTAGAACGGTTCGGTACGACGGCACTTTTCCACTGCATGGTACCGCATGGTACGGGTTAGAATGGTTCGGTACGGTTTGGTACAGCGGCGCTTTTCCACTACATGGTATGGCTCGCTTAAACAGTACCACCTCGGTTGGGGTTCCAAGCGGGCCGTACCTATACCATATCCCACAATCCTTTGCATGCAGCATTGATTGTTTGTCACTACTAGCCACTGATTGGTGAGAGAATCGTTGTAATCCCACCCACTTACTACTAAGTACTACAACAGTGGAAAAGCAAACCGAGCCGAGTAGAGCCTATACAGTGCTGAAAGGTGCCGACTCGTACTACGCAGTGGAAAAGGAAACTGAGCCGAGCTGGGCCAAGCAGTGCCGAGTGGAGCCGAGTCGGTACTTGCAGTGGAAAAGTGCCATATGTATGGGCAACCAGTATTGCGAGAGTTGAGGGCTATGAGGTTTAACAGTAATATGTGTAATTCTATTATTTACTTCAGCCTAAGTTCCTAAAGAGACAACAGCGCATGATCAAGAACAGAGAGTCAGCGTGCCAGTCTCGGAGGAAGAAGAAGGAATATGTGCAGGGGCTGGAGGCCAGACTGCAGGAGACGGAGAGACAGCTGGAGAACGCTCGCAGGGAGAACAGAGAACTACGGGAGACAGTGCAGCATCTAATGAGAGAGGTATTCTGACAAGTTATTTCTGCCAGCATTACCAAATCACATTATTATTACCATGACTCAAAACTGATCCTGATCTCCCTGCCAAGGCAGCTTAAGTCACATGGTTCAGGCCTCCTGTCAGTACTACAAAGTCTTTTACAATGAGATAATAAGTTCAAAAGGGTTCTCATATACACATAAAAATGTAGCAGTTATTATTATTATAATACAGGATTAATATAGTGCCAACAGTTTGCAAAGCACTTTATAATATAAAGGGAGACAGTACAGTTACATTACAATAAAATACACAAGGGTTAAGAAGGCCCTGCTCATAAGAGCTTACAATCTAATAGGGTGGGGCAAGTGGTACACAAGGTAATAACCATGAGGGATGAGCTGATCGAAGAATTAAAAGTTCAGCTGTTAGGTGGGGGCAGGATAAGCAGTTTTTCATCAGCTCAGCTCCCCACTTCCAACAGTCACTCAGCAGCTCAGCCTCCCCTTTCTGGGCAATGATTTAGCACCCGCACTGCCGCCTCCGAGCTGTGATTCAGTAACTCTGCTCTCTCCAGCCAGAGATTCGGCAGCTTTGTCCTCTTCTCCCTCTCCCTACCTCCCCCACCCAGCAATGACTTAGCAGCTCTGTTCCCCCCTCCCAGCAGTTTTTATTTTAGCATCCTACCACCTTTTTAACCTATGGCCAGAGCTCTCAGAGGGCAGGCAAAGTGCTAAGTCCCAACTTGAATGACTTTACTGCATCTCTTAAAGATGCATTGCTGCACAGTACCTGTATTGACTTTTCAATGTTTTTTTTTTTTTGTTTTTTTTATTTCACTTTTACATTGCAGCTCTTCACAGTGAATTTCAGGAGGCTGCCGATCTAGCAGCTAATTGGGGAAAAGTGTACAGAACTGAAGAGTTGTTATTTCACTTACCATTATAAATAGGTCCCTTTTACATATCTTATTTTGTGCTTTGTATGCCTGCAGAACTCCTCGCTGCGCAGCTCTTCAGGGAACCGGAAAGTAGTTTGTGTGATGGTTGTACTTCTGTTCCTTGCATTTAATTTTGGGCCAACAAGGTGAGTCAGAAACTACTGTTGTTAGTAGTGATTATACTCTCTTCTGTACTGTTATTTGTTTTGTAATGCTGAAGATATTTAAGCACTCAGATGAGTGATGAAACATCTTGACCGTCACAGAATAAACCTAATGGAATGTGACCAACTGCTGCTAGCAATATCATGACCTGGATAAGTGAGAATCTTCAGGCTGGGTTCACAATATTGTGTTGTGCACACAGGTTATGTTGCACATTAACCACTGACCGGTGGCAGACGGACCTGACCATGGACTACACCAGCTCCAGCCCGCACCCCATACACCGCCCCCCCCCCAGTCGCCGGCTCACTCACCCTGTGCTGCCCCTGGACTGACATGTGGAGGTGGCGGCTTCCCCCCTCAGTCTCCTCCATGTCCCCCTTCGTTGGTCGGGCTTCCCCTTCGTCTCCTCCCTCTTCCTCCTTTGCCAATAGGATGGCTTCTCCTTTCGGCCAGTCGGTAAACAGATCTCAGGACCCACTTCCTGATTGGCCAGGAGGAGAATCTGTGTGACAATAGCGAATATTCATTCGCTATTGTCACACAACTGGGTGGGCTGAGGACGCAGTGCTCTGCGCCCCGAGCCCACCCTTTTTTGAAGCCTATTAGAGCCTCTGGCTCTAATCATGTGCTTAAAAAAAAAATCCCCCGTTGGAATCCATGCATTCGGCACCCTGTATGTAGATTAGGGGGCCGGATGCATGGATGGGGGGGTGGAGCCCCTGCGCCCCTAATGGACGGGCCGCCACTGTTTCACTGTATACATGTGGAGAGGGAAAAAGAGGGGTGGGGGATAAGGGGAGTTCTGTAGTCCAGCTGAAAGAGCTGACAATGCTGGTTGGGATTTAAGTCCAGGAGCATTGTTAGCTCACTACAGAAAGTTACTGGATTTCTGACAGATTAACAGGTATAATTCTGCACTTTGCAGTGCTTTTAAAGTGATAACACACAGAAAAGTATTGCATGTATTGCAGAGATGTAGTGCATATGCTTTTTTTTTTTAAACTTTGCCCAGACATACACTTTAAAAGCTCTAGAGATTCCCTTCAGGTTTAGTGAAAATGTTCTGCAGTTTTTACAAATCTGGAATGTTTTCTTTTCCTGTAATTCCAGGTTGGTACTTCTTTCAGGTATGAAGGCATTAATAATATGCTGTTTGTGTTTCTGTCAGTCTCATACACAGTGTACAGGAGGAGTCTGTGAAAAGTCCAGAAATATCCAGCAATGTTCGGCACTTATTGTCTTACAAAAATAAAGATGAGCCATCGGAGCCGCCACAACGGAAACTCTACATGCCCCGACCGTCGAAACCAAAGAGCACTTACAGGTAGCTGCAGTTGTTAAATGTTGCAGTTGTGTATGATTCATATACAAAAAAATACCTGTGTTTTGGCCAGTTAAAGCGTCAGAGTCACGCTCAAGGCGTGCTCAACTTGATCCATTTAACTTCTTTTCCCTATTGGTCTCGACTAGTTTCTTTCCTATTTAAAAATGTGTAATATTCTTTTGTAGAGAAACATTTACATATATATTTATAAATGTAATATAATTTGAAAATATCTTTCCCATGCTTTCTACCATAAATATCATTTGGTTTTCATAATAAAAAGAGAGATTGTTCATTAAAAAATAGCACTGTAAATGTATTGTAACACCTTAACCTATAGAAAATTAAAATATTAAATAAAAAAATAAAAATAAAATAAACATGTCATAGTTACCCGCTTTGTGCAGTGGTTTTGCACAGGGCAGCCTAGATCCTCTTCTTGGGTCCCCTGCCAGTGCTCCTGGCTCCTGCCAAGTGCCACCAGAGCACACAAGCCCCATTGCTTGTGTGCAATGGGGCACACAAGCAGGCTCGCTCCCGAGCCGCTGATCTGCATGTCTATTCACACAAAGAGTTGCAGCTCGGCCCCACCCCTCTCTCTCCTCATTGGCTCACTGGCTGTGATTGACAGAAGCGAGAGCCATTGTCTCAGCCAATTAAGAGGGTGAGTCCCTGGAGAGCCGAGGCTCTTGTGCACATCTTTGGATGGTGTTAGGGCTCAGGTAAATATTTGAGGGGGAGCTGCTGCACACAGAAGGTTTTTTATTATTATGCATAGAATGCGTAAAGGTAAAAAACCTAAAGCCTTTACAACCACTTCAAATAATATTTTGTACAACAATTCCATTCGTTTTAATAAAGCATGGTAGTTTAGTGTGATAATTGGGCCATGGAGTTGTTGACTACAGGGGTATAGACCACATTGCAAGGATTTCTTTGTTTTCTCTTCTCTGTAGAAAAAGGAATGAGCCTTTTATGGCATGAAAGCCATTGAAAAAGTTGAGACGAGTCCTAAGGGTAGATGATCTTCTTTGCCTTTCGCTGTTTCTCTTACTTGATATAACTTGTTGTGTAGATTATATCTGTGGCGTGGTGATTTGTGTTTTAACAGTTGTGATATGATGTGTCTTCCAGTAACTCAAGCAGGTCGCTGGCAAATGTGGAGCATCTGATGGTTCATGACTTGGATCAGCTTTTTCTGGCATCAGACTGCAGACACTTTAATCGCACGGAGTCCCTCCGGTAGGTGGCCCTGTGTAGGAAACTAACGCTAAAGTTTAGTAGGAATCAAGTGAAAGTGTGTGTGTGTTTATATATATATATATATATATATAATTACATGCACAGTATCTCACAAAAGTGAATACCCCCCTCACATTTTTCTAAATAATTTATATCTTTTCATGTGACAACACTGAAGAAATAACACTTTGCTACAGTGTAAAGTACTGAGTGTGTAGCTTGTATAACAGTGTAAATTTGCTGTCCCCTAAAAATAACTCCACACAAAGCCATTAATGTCTAAACCGCTGGCAACAAAAGTGAGTACATCCCTAAGTGATAATGTAAAAATTGGGCCCACTTAGCCATTTTCTCTCCCCGGTGTCATGTGACTCATTAGTGTTACAAGGTCCCAGGTGTAAATGGGGAGCAGGTGTGTTAAATTTGGTTTTATCGCTCTCTCTCATACTGGTCACTGGAAGTTCAACATGGAACCTCATGGCAAAGAACTCTCTGAGGATCTGAAAAAAATGATTGCTGCTCTACATAAAGATGGCCTAGGCTATAAGAAGATTGCCAAGACCCTGAAACTGAGCTACAGCGGTTTACCAGGACAGGTTCCACTCAGAACAGGCCTTGCCATGGTCAACCAAAGCAGTTGAGTGCACGTGCTCAGCGTCATATCCAGAGGTTGTCTTTGGGAAATAGACGTATGAGTGCTGCCAGCATTGCTGCAGAGGTTGAAGGGTCGGGGGGTCAGCCTGTCAGTGCTCAGACCATACGCCCCACACTGCATCAAATTGGTCTGCATGGTTGTCGTCCCAGAAGGAAGCCTATTCTAAAGATTATGCACAAGAAAGCTTGCAAACAGTTTGCTGAAGACAAGCAGACTAAGGACATGGATTACTGGAACCATGTCCTGTGGTCTGATGAGACCAAGATAAACTTATTTGGTTCAGATGGTGTCAAGCGTGTGTGGCAGCAACCAGGTGAGAAGTACAAAGACAAGTGTGTCTTGCCTACAGTCAAGCATGGTGGCGGGAGTGTCATGGTCTGGGGCTGCATGAGTGCTGCCGGCACTGAGGAGCTACAGTTCATTGAGGGAACCATTAATGCCAACATGTACTGTGACATACTGAAGCAGAGCATGATCCCCCTCCCTTCAGAGACTGGGTCGCAGGGCAGTATTCCAACATAATGACCCCAAACACACCTCCAAGACGACCACTGCCTTGCTAAAGAAGCTGAGGTTAAAGGTGATGGACTGGCCAAGCATGGCTCCAGACCTAAACCCTATTGAGCATCTGTGGGGCATCCTCACATGGAAGGTGAAGGAGCGCAAGGTTTCTAACATCCACCAGCTCCGTGATGTCATCATGGAGGAGTGGAAGAGGACTCCAGTGGCAACCTGTGAAGCTCTGGTGAACTCCATGTCCAAGAGGGTTAAGGCAGTGCTGGAAAATAATGGTGGCCACACAAAATATTGACACTATGGCCCAATTTGGACATTTTCACTTAGGGGTGTACTCACTTTTGTTCCCAGCGGTTTAGACATTAATGGCTGCGTTGACTTATTTTAAGAGGACAGCAAACTTACAGTTATATAAGCTGCACACTCACTACTTTACATTGTAGCAAAGATACTATATATATATATATATATATATATATATATATATATATATATATTATAGTATAGTGGGGAAAATATTTATTTTATCCCCTGCAGATTTTAAATGATAGAGACAGAATATCAACCGAAAATCCAAAATCCGGAAAATAAAGCACATGATACAAATGTTATAATTTGAGTTGCAGTTCAGTGAGTAAAATAAATATTTGATCTCCTACCAACCAACAATAATTCTGGATCCCACAGACTGTCTACATTATGTGCTCATGTGGTACACAGATTAGTCCCGTCATTTTAAGAAGGTGCTCCTAACTACCACTCATGTATAAAAGACACCAGAATCTATTTCTTCTATTCAAACCTCCTGATCATGGGCAAGAACTGTCACGGATGTCAGGGACAAGATTGTAGACCTGTACAAGGCTGGAAATTTGCTGCAAGACCATCAGCAAGAAGCTGGGTGACAAGGAGACAACTGTTGGAGCAATTTTTCGCAAATGGAAGAAATACAAAATAACCATTAATCGCCCTTGGTCTGGAGCTCCATGCAAGATTTCGCCTCATGGGGTAAGAATGATCATGAGAAAAGTGAGGGATCAGCCCAGAACTACATGGGAGGAGCTTGTGAATGATCTTAAGGTAGTTGGGGTCACAGTCACCAAACAAACCATTGGTAACACAATACACCACCATGAATTGAAATCTTGCAGAGCCCGCAAGGTCCCCCTCCTCAAGAAGGGACATGTACAGGCCTGTCTGGAGTTTGCATATGAAAATGATTCAGAGAACGATTGGGATAAAGTGCTGTGGTCAGATGAGACCAAAATTGAGCTCTTTGGTATTAACCCGAATCGCCGTGTTTGGAGGAAGAAAAATGCTGACTATGACCATAAGGACATTATTCCTACAGTCAGGCACAGAGGTGGAAACATTATGCTCTGGGGCTGTCTCTCTGCTAAAAGTACAGGCAAAAGGTATGCTGCAATGAGGGGCCAATGGACAGGGCCATGTATTCCAAAATCTTCCCTCAGCTAGAACACTAAAGATGGGTCGTGGATGGGTCTTCCAGCATGACCATGACTCAAAACATACTGCCGAGGCAACAAAGGAGTGGCTCAAGAAGAAGCACATTAAGGTCATGGAGTGGCCTAGCCAGTCTCCAGACCTTAATCCTATAGAAAATTTATGGAGGGAGCTGAAACTTTGAGTTGCCAAGCGACAGCCAAGAAACCTTAAGGATTTGGAGAAGATCTGTAAAGAAGAGTTATGTGCAAACCTGGTCACCAACTACAAGAAACGTTTTACCTCTGTGCTTACCAACAAGGGTTTCTCCACCAAGTACTAAGTCTTGGCGCATGTTTTGCTTGGAGATCAAACCCTTATTTTACTCACTGAACTGCAACTAAATTTATACCATATGTATCATGTGTTTGTTCTGGATTTTTGGTTGATATTCTGTCTCTGTCCTGCAAAATACACCAACGATAGAAATTTTAGACCCCTCATTTCTTTGTAAGTGGGCAAACTTACAAAATCTACAGGGGATCAAATAAATATTTTCCCCACTGCATATGTATATGTGTGTGTAATAAAAAAAAATATATATACATTTATATATATATATATGTATGTATGTATGTGTGTGTGTGTGTGTGTGTGTGTGTGTGTGTGTGTGTGTGTGTGTGTGTATATATGTTATATTTACATACACCAAACAAAATTATAAATGCAACACTTTTTTGTTTTTGCCCCTATTTTTCATGAGCTCAACTCAAAGATCTAAGACTTTTTCTATGTACACAATAGGCCTATTTCTCACAAATATTCATAAATCTGTCTAAATCTGTGTTAATGAGCACTTCTCCTTTAACGAGATAATCCATCCACCTCACATGTGGCATATCAAGATGCTGATTAGACAGCATGATTATTGCACAGGTGTGCCTTAATAAGGGCACAATAAAGACCACTTTAAGATGTGAAGTTTTACTGTATTGGGAGGGTCCAAAAACAAGTCAGTATTTGGTGTGACCATTTGCATCACACAGTGCAACACATCTCCTCCGCATTGAGTTGACCAGGTTGTTGATTGTGGCCTGTGGAATGTTGGTCCACTCCTCTTCAATGGCTGTGCGAAGTTACTGGATATTGGCAGAACCTGGAACACGCTGTCGTATGCTCATTGGGTGACATGTCCGGTGAGTATGGTGGCCATGCATGAACTGGGAAGTTTTCAGATTCCAGTAATTGTGTACAGATCATTGCAACATGGGGCCGTGCATTATCATGCTGCAACATAAGGTGATGGTCATGGATGAATGGCATAATGGGCCTCAGAAACTTGTCACGGTATCTCTGTGCATTCAAAATGCCATCAATAAAAGGCACCTGTGTTCATTGTCCATAACATATGCCTGCCCATACCATACCATAACCCCACCGCCACCATTGGCCACTCAATCCACAATGTTGACATCAGCAAACCGCTCACCCACAACAACGCCATACATGCTGTTTGCCATCTGTCCTGTACAGTGAAAACGGGGATTCATCCGTGAAAAGAACCCCTCTCCAAAGTGCCAGACGCCATCAAATGTAAGCATATGCCCACTCAAGTAGGTTACAACGATGAACTGCAGTCAGGTCGAGACCCCAATGAGAACGACGAGCATGCAGATGAGCTTCACTGAGATGGTTTCTGACAGTTTGTGCATAAATTCTTTGGTTATGCAAACCGATTGTTTGCAACCAGGTGGTGCTGCCAGAGCGGTGAAGGTTGTCCCTTAGCAGTGTTTTTACCATCGATGCACTGACGGCGGTCTTTGAGTCCTTTGTGTTCTTTGTGTCCCGGGTGAAGGTGGCTTTTGGGCGACGGCTGGCAAAAAGTGCCCCCTGCCTTCCCCTGCCTCATCTGTCTCACCAGATCCTTAATCTGATTCGGCCGCCGTGGACGTGGGTCACCCTGCTGGGTCTGTGACCACGCGCCCTGAATCCTCAGATAGTGAGGAGGATTCCTCCACTTCTGCAACTGCGCACGAAAAGGCGCTGGTGGACGCATTGACGCATGATTGTATTTGTGCGTAAGACTTAAAGATGGAGGACGCAGCTGCGACGGAGGCGCAGGTTCCCTTTGGCACTCACAAGCCATCCAGAGCGGTAAAGGTGTTCCCTTTCCCCTCCTATTTTGACAGAATTGTTACTAAAGAATGGGGACGACCAAAGCATCCCCTTGGGGTCCCTAAGCGAGTTGCTAGGCTATACCCCTATGAGGAGTCCCTTCTTAAGAAGTGGACTGTTCCACCGGTGGTGGACCCTTCGGTTTCCGGATTAAACAAGGCAACCATGATTCTGGTTCAAGAGTCCCTGGCCTTTTAAGGATCCGGCTGACAGGTAGGCAGAGGCTGTGGCCCACAATATGTACACCCTGGCTGGTTCAGCACTGAGGTCGATATTCACCATTGCCCAGTGTCACAGACTCTGACCGAATGGCCTAGGCTTTTGTGCCGCGACCTGGAGGGGGAGTAGCTCCCCCTGGCTTTGCTGAGCTGGCGGACCAGCTTGTCCAGGGGCTGCAGTTCATCTGTGATGTCTATTTGGATGCGACTCCCCTAGTGGCTCGTCTCTCTGTTTCGACAGTGGTCCTTCGGCGTGTCTGTTGACTCAAATGCTGGTCTACCGACCAGACTTCTAAAAAGGCCTTGACTGATCTTTTCTTTCAAGGAGATCGCCCGACTGGTGTTAGCCTGGATGACATCTTTAAAGGTCTCACGGGGGTGGAAGAGTAGCTTTCTCTAGCAGGCCATCCTCGGCTCATAAAAAGTTTTTTCGTCCCTCAGGTCGACTGACAAGGAATCAAAGCCTTTTGGGGCCTCTTCTGAAGGATCCAAGTGAACTTGGTCTGGCAAGTCAGAAGCGGGCTTCTCCAGACCCACGGAAAAGGCCCGCCCTCACCCGTATCTCACCAGGTCTTCCCTGGTTCCAAGACCTGTGGACTTCCCTGGTACAAGACAAGTGGGTCCAGGAGGTCAAACGGTCCGGCTACAAGATTGAGTTTCGTTCTTACCCTCTGGTAAGGTTCTTTTTTCCAATGTGCAACTATCCCCAGTCCTCTTACAGGCTCTTTTTGGGGCAGTGCAAGACCTTTTTACTTCAAAGGGTGATTGTCCCTGTTCTGACTTCGGAACATTTTCAGGGGTTTTATTCAAACCTGTTTACAGTCCCCAGAAAGGAAGGCAAGGTGCGTCCAATTCTGGACCTCAAGGCGCTGACCTGCTTTGTTCTGGTGCAGAATTTCAGAATGGAGTCCATTCGAATGCTGGTGGCTTTCCTGCAGCGGGGGGATTTTCTTGCCTCCATCGACATCAACGACGCTTACCTTCAAATTCCAATATGTGTCAGTCACCAGCTCTTCCTCAGCTTTGCCGTGGAAGAGGAGCATTATCAGCTTGTGGCGTTACCCTTTGGTCTCGCCTCTGCTCCTCGGGTCTTCGCGAAAGTGTTGGCCCCGGTGCTAGCGCTTCTGTGAGCGGAGTCTCCTACTGCTGTGGTGGAAAACCTGGAAATCACTATATGAAGGTTGAGGGAGTTTGGCTGGATTCTTTAGAATTTTTAGAAGTCTGCTCTGGTTACGTCCACAAAGCTAGACTATCTGGGTCTGAATCTGAAATTAGCCAGAGTGCTCCTTCCTCTGGACAAACTTCAGAAACTACAGGCTGCAATTCGTCTCCTGCTGTCTAGAAGACGGTCATCCCTCCGGACTTGCATGCGGGTGCTGTGCCTATTGGTGTCTACTTTCGAGGCTATTCTGTTTGCACAGTTCCATACGAGGTCCCTGTATAAGGAGATTCTGGGCAAATTGGACGAGAATCCGCAGTCTCTGGACAGTCAGATCTGGCTGAGCCGGGGAACGAAAGAGTCCCTGATATGGGGAACTTTGTTCTTTGGTGCTTCGGCTGGGAAAAACCTTCCTCCCCTTGTATTGGACAGTGGCCACCACGGATGCCAGCCTATCCGGCTTGGGAGGCATCCTTGGCAAAAATTTTGCTCAGGAGTTCTGGACACTGGAAGAGTCTAGACTACCGATCAATGTCCTGGAACTCCGAGCAATCAGACTGTGCCTGGAACATTGGACGAATAGTCTTCGCGGATGACCAGTGCCATACAATGGGACAATGCCACGGCCGTGGTTTATGCCAATCACCAGGGGGGCAGGAGAAGTGTCCTGGCGGCTATGGAGGTTAGCCGGCATTCTAAGGTTGGCAGAATGTTTTGTTCCAGTCCTCTCTGCCGCACACATACCTGGGGTGGAAAACTGGCAGGTGGATTACCTCATTCGGCAGGCGTTGAACCAGGGGGAGTAGTCCCTTCATCTGGAGGTGTTTTATCAGTTGTGTCCTTGGTGGGGCTTCCCGATGTGGATCTGTTGGCATCTCGTCTCAACAGAAAGTTGCAGAGGTTTGTGGCTCGGTCACGGGATCCTCTGGCGGATGCCACAGATGCGCTGATGGCCCCGTGGGTTCAGTATCGTCTGATTTACACCTTTCCTCCTCTTAAGCTTCTGCCAAGACTTCTAAGCAGGATTGAGGCAGAAAGGATTCCGGTCATCTTAGTGGTCCCAGACTGGCCTCGCCGGGCTTGGTACGCCGATCTGGTGCGGCTGGTCGCCGACGTTCCTTGGAAGCTTCCTCTCAAGGAGGATCTGCTGTCCCAAGGACCAATCTTCCATCCTCTTTACAGTCGCTGGCTTTGACGGCTTGGCTGTTGAACGCCAGGTGCTGAAGGATAGATGTTTGTCTGAGTCGGTGATTCCAATGCTGTTAAAAGCTTGGAAATCTACTTCTAGGGAGATCTACCATCGTATGTGGAAGACATACATTTCGTGGTGTAAGTCTCTTGGGGTTCATCCTCGCTTATTTTCGGTGGCTCGGATCTTGACCATTCTCCAGTGGGTAGTTGAGCAGAAACTGGCCTTTAAGTACTATCAAAGGTCAGGTGTCGGCCTTAGCGGACTTCTTTCAACGACCCTTGGCCACATACTCCCTGGTACGTACTTTTCTTAAGGTAGTTAGGCACTTGACCCCTCCAGTGTGGTCTCTGTTGCTGCCTTGGGGCCTCAATTTGATGCTGTCAGTCTTCCAGAATCCTCCTTTTGAGAATCTTTGGGAGATTCCCCTGCTTACGCGGTCTCAGAAGGTGGCCTTTTTGGTAGCTATCACCTCTGCGGGCAGGGTGTCGATTGGCGGCATTATCCTGTCGTTCACCTTACTTGGTGGTTCACAGAGATAAGGTGGTTCTTTTCCTCTGTTCGTCGTTCCTTCCTCAGGTTGTCTCTGATTTACCTGGTTGGCTATAGTTAGCCTTGGGAGTTTCTCTTTCGCTGTTCCCACCCCTCATGTTTAACACTGCTTTGGGATGTCCTAATGGTTAAAAAGATCAGGAACTGTGTCCATCAATGAACGAATAAGAAAATGGGATTTTTTACTTACCGTAAAATCCATTTCTAGGATGTTCATTAAAGGACACAGCACCCACCCCTCTGTGGAGTTGAAAGTACCTATAGCAGAGAGAGAGTATACCCCCTGGGATCACCCATAGGCGTAGCCAGACTTTTTTTCTGCCTAGTGTCTTACTCCTGTAGGGGGCAGTATAACCCAATGGTTAAGAAGATCAGGAGCTGTGTCTGTCAATGAACATCAGAGAAAAGGATTTTACAGTAAGTCAAAAATCCAATTTTTTTAAAAAAATTTTTAACTTGCTTGGGATTGATTCAGTTTTTTACACAAGCTGGGTTTGGCCTTTAAGAAAAGAGGAATTTTTTTCTTGAAATGTACATGTACCAGTTATTACATCTGTGTGTGTATATATCATTATTTTTATTTCTCTCTGAATCAGATTAGCTGATGAGCTCAGCTTGTGGATTCGTCGACATCAAAATGAAAGGAAGACGGGAAAACATCCCCTTAAAAAGCAGAGGAAAAAGAGGGTAAGTAGGTAACGGGACAGCATGTTTATTGGGAGATGTAAATGGCTGAATGCTGTGAGACTACTCTGCCTTTCCTTTCCCAGAATCCTCAGGTACGAAGCAACGTGGGTTTATCAGATCTGATCCCAGCTCAGATGTCCAGAATCCAGCCACACAGGTTAGTCTGCTGCTCTTCATCTTCTTCTTTGTCCAATATTGTCTTGAGTATTACTTTAATCTGAACTTCAAGCTAAAAAAAAACACAATGTAATCATTGTTTATTTTAAAAAAATGCTAAATGTATTTTACATATCTACCATAAGAAACTGAATATGTCATCTAAGCCTCCCCCTAGAATCCACACTGCGAGAGGGAGAGACAAGCCTGAGCTAATCTGGCTTTACTGGATTGCACAGCGCTGTCAGTCTTCAATCCAGAACGTGTTTAAAGAAACAAAATACAAAAAGATGATCTAATTAGTTTGCTGCTGCTCTTCATTGTCTAGTCAACCAGATGGAGCAGGAAGGTAACCAAGCTGTACCACTTAACTGCAATGTAAAACACTAGGTCACTGGTCAGGTTGATAAGAATATTTATTTAAAGTAAAACAATCACATACAGTATGTGATCAAAAGCGTATGAATACCTTACCATCACACCAATATGAGTTTGTTGGACATCCTGTTCCAAAATCATAGCCATTAATGTAGAGTTGCCGCCTTTTGTTGTCATAAAAGTCTCCACTCTTCTGGGAAGACTTTCTACAAGATTTTGGAGTGTCTGTGAGAATTTGTGCACATGCATTCAAGCGTGCATTTTTGAAGTCCGATGCCGATATTGAACAAGAAGTCCTGGCTTATAGTCAGCGTTCCACTTCATCCCAAAGTGGTTAAGTAGTATTGAGGTCAGGTCTGTGTAGGACACTTGAGTTACTGCACAACAGCCTCTTCAAACCATGTCTTTATGGAGCTGGGTTTGAGCACAAGGGCACAGTGATGCTTGAACAGATAAGGAAGGGCCTTGCTCAAACTTTAACCATAAAGTTGGAAGCACACAATTCTAAATGCTACAGTATTATTAGTACCCTTCACTGGGAAAACGCCACTCGCTTGAAAGGGTGTCCCCATACTTTCGGCCATATAGCGCATACAATATATACAGTGAAAAGGCTATAGTCTTCCCTTTAAAGCGAAACAAAACATGTCAGCTCTTAGCTGGTCTGGTGTCATAGCTGCTCACATGTTCAGCACCATTGAAACTGCAGATGTGAATCGAGGTTAAAGCAGAACTAAAGTTAAAAAGTAGAATACAAATGTGAGCAGACAGCTCTTTATTGAAGAGACATGCTATACTCTTCTAGAATAAAACAAACTTACCCAAATGTTTCCAATTTTATTTAGAATCTGAACCGAGCTGCACATGCACAGATTATTGTTTGTTCTCTGCACACCCTGGGCGCTGAGATGAATAATCTCTCTTGTGCGTGTGCAGGGGTTGCGCGATCCCATGCCAGGCAAGCAAGATGGTCAAATAACCCAATAACCCGAATGCGGAAGAAGCTGGGGGTGGGGGGGGGGGGGTGTTGATGCTGGCAAGGAAGCTCACTGACATTGCATCGCTGGAGCGAATGTGAGTATTTGTAGACTTTAGTTCCAATTTAAAGAAGATCTGTCATTATACTTTTATGTTATGGTTATGTCCCCTATGTCTCCAACCCCCCGGCCCGGGCTGCGGATCGGTGCCGGTCTGTGACCTGTTAGGGGCTGGGACGTGCCACAGGGGGTTGGCGGCAGCTCGATCTCTATTGGTGGCCGCTTGTATTGCTGCCTGGGCTTTGCCTCTTGTCTGGTCAGCAGCAGGGGATCTGTATGTGTTTGTTGTGCCCTGGAGGAGAGCAGCTGTCACTTATTGACAGAAGGGGGAAACTTCATTTGCTCGCCCGCCCGCCACTCACCCCCTGCTGTGCGGCAATTGAATATAATAGCCCTCTGCATTGTAGCTGCACAGCAGGGGGTGAGCGGCAAGCGGCTGAGTGAAGCTCCGCCCCCTATCAATAAGTGGCGGCTGCTCTCCTCCTCCTGACTCCCCGGGACACAACAAACACATACAGTACTTGGAAAAAAAAACCCTTCTCTGGGTGCAAAGCGAGGAGAGATGAATGGATGCAGGAGCCTGGTGATCTGAGGTGCTCGGTGAGATCTGTGCAGTGATCCACTCACTGATAGCGTTTCCACAGGAGTCTCTGTGCAGTCATATCTCTCTGCTAATGATCTGTAAAGCAAAGAGCAAAGAGGTTTGACTGCACAGATATTCCTGTTAAACCCTATCAGTGAGTGGCAACAATATCACCCAGCCCCCATTGGGTTAGAGGGCACTTAGAAACATGGGACATAGTAATATATGTATTTCACCCCATAGACTAAATGAAGCAAAAGATACTGAAATTTGATTTCTCCTCCTATGTGAAAGTAAGTATATCCAATAACCTCGCTTACACTAAATGAAGTACCGATGACCTATGATCATTAGGCCCCTTTCACACTTGTACGACCTGAAGCAATGCCTGTGTATTCTTGAGGTCTATGGACCTTAAGTTGCATCAAAGTCAGACCAGAGTAGTGCAGGGACTATTCTGAAGTCGCTGCAACTTGAAGTCACACAGATATGAACGGTACTCATTGGAAATCCTAGGGTACGACTTGTAATGCGACTTTGCAGTCCCAAGTCACAGGACAAGTGGCACAAGTGTGAAAAGGGGCCTAAAAGTCAGACGTCACAAGTAGATAAATCTGTATACATGGCTTCCCCAGATGTCACTGGAACTTCAAGGAATACAAGGGATGTTGGAGAATACACTCACCTTTTTCTGAGAGGAGTAACCTTTTCAAGGCTGCTGAGTTTACATGCAAATTTTACCAGCTGCCTTGATCTGATTGTTGTACCAGTAGTCTGTGGAGAAATATGGTTAAAATGTTGTGCTTTCTGTAAGCTTACAAGATTTCTCTTCTTGTTCCCCGTTTCCTATTCTCCCTCACAGGATAGCGAACACTCCTCTGCAGCTGTATGGACCTCAAGAGCACAGTGATCATTTTCTTATGGATGCTATTGAGAGACGGGAAGACACCTTCTACGTAGTCTCATTCCGGAGGGTCAGTACTGTGGCCTTCTCCAGTTTGGGGTTTTCCTTCTTTGATATCTCCTTATTATTTTTTTTTTTTTTTTTTAGGATCACCTTCTGCTGCCAGCTATAAGTCATAATAAGACGTCTCGGCCTAAAATGTCTCTAGTGATGCCAGCCTTGCCTGTGAATGGTAAGTGACTGATGTAAGAAAAGGGTTAATAATCCAACTGCACCAAAAAAAGCCTCCGGCTTACGTATTGCATACAACGAGATCACCCAGTTTTAAATTACGAATGTTAAAGTGGAACTTTATCCATAAACGTTTGATACCGTTTAATGTTCTTCAACAAAAGAACATTCATTCCACATTAATAGTTATGCTACCAAAATTAGTGTGTGCTGTAAATTGCCTCCAGCATTGCTCCTGTTTCTTCTTGCTGGAGGCCGCCATTTTGTTGAAGCCCAAGGCAGTCACTTCCGTATTGGAAACTCTTCCCCTCTCCTTGGTCTCAAAAACTATATGTCACGTTCTTCAGTTACAATATGTATATTTACAGCCTTGATTATATGTCTTGGCTTAGTTAGAGAGGAAATATGACAGAAGCTTTACAGTGCTGAAGTTCACAGGCTGCCAAGGGAGAAAGAATATCAAGGAGATAAGACACTATCCTTGTAAGGCAGGCCATACATTATCAAAATATTTTTGTTGAAAATAAAAATGTGCTGATTCCACACATTCCTGGTGGATGGGGGAATCACTTCCTCTGTGCTATCGTATTCTGACAGAGGGAAGTCTTCTCTGCCATCAGAACAAAATGATCAGTGTTGCCAGCTATATCGGCCGGCACTGACGGTTTGGAAAAAATAACAGGGTGGTTGTACCAAAGTCGATAGGTCGACCAGGGTGCCCATACATGGATTGAAATTTGGTCTGTCTCTTCTGAACTGGCCAAATTTTGATCCATGTAGAGCTGGCTTAAGTTTAAGTCTTTTGTGTCTCCCTGGCAGCAGTTTGTCCTGTCACCTCTCCTGCTTTTCCTTTCTCCCTTCTTAATCTGTGTTACCTCAGCACAGTCTGTGTCATTCCTGTTGCGTTCTTCCCCCTACAGCAACAGTAAATCTTAAAGCCGTCAGCTGATCGGCCTCTAGTGGCGTTGATTTTTGGCACAGTGCCGAGAATAGAGAGCAACTGCACATGTGCAGAGGAGGGTGAGACAGGCCCTTACTGGATTTTAAACCGTATAGGCACTTTTTTTTAAATGTTTTACATATCTATATCTGGCAAAGGGGCAAGCATTAGGTGATCTATCAGTACTTAATTTTCTGAGTAAAGTTCCACTTTTAGGTGGAGCACAGCAGATGTTCACACTTGGGAAATCAGTGCAGAGATCTCACCAATAGAGTTTCTCAGATTTGCCTGATCTTTTGTTCGCATGTTCTCCACATTCTACCAGGTGGATGTAAACCAATAAGCTGAGGTTGGCTTTGGGAAAAAGGTCCTTCAGATGGCTCTTTGAGCTGCAGGCAGTCTCCACTTTGGCCCTGTTACATTTCTTTGCTGTGATGGCCACCTTTCAGTTAGGCTGATTTTGGACATTCCGAAAGTAAGACTTCCTGTATCCCTGTTTAAATGGATGAGAAGAAAATAAGATATTTGTATTCACCATAAAAGCTATTTTGAAGGTTTTCAGTTATCTTATTATAGCTTGTAGTAGTAATTCAAATTCAACTGGACTTGTCCTATAATGTTTTGTAGGTCCTCCAGGCCGCTTCTTCAGTTTTGAAAAGGTGGTTTAGAGAAACTACAAAACTCATTCAACATTTCTACATTACAGAACAAGTCCAGCTGAATGTGACTAAGTACTACGAGCTCACCATAAAATACTTTTCACTTTCGTTCACTGACGGACACAGCTCCATGTCTTCTAGACCAGTGGGCTTATGCTGCTCTCTCTTCAGGAGTAGGACTAGGCAGAAACCATTCTGGCTACGCCCTTGAGGCAGTCCCAGAGGATATACCATCACGTCCTGCTATAGGGCTTCAGTTTTTACTGCCTAGTCAGGAGTAAGGTCCTGGCATTCTTTCCTTTTTAAAAGGATATTTTTACTTTTTCTTTATTATTTTTGTTCCTGTGTGAACTACAATCAACCTGTTCCTGTGTGAACTACAATCAACAGCTGGACTGTGCGACGCACTGGATATCCTAGATCCTTATGGTCTTCCCAGTCTGGCCTGCGAGTGTGACCCAACTATTAGCTCTGCGCTAGGTTGGCCGCGACATAGCCCCACTGGACAGGGGTTGGCGGGCGAGTGAAACACCTTGCGAGGTCACATAGCCCTGGTCATGACAGCAGTCGCGATCAGAGTCGCAGCGTACTTCGGGCCACAGCAACCCCATTCCAAGATGGTGCGGTGGACTGCCAGGAGTAGTGCCCGCCTAAAGCCATGGTGTGAGTACTGTCCCCCCTACTTTCTTTTGGAATAGCTGGGGTGGTCACAGGCCCTCTCTGGGCATGGTAGTCCCCCTCCTGTGTCCCCCCCCCCATTTTTCCCCCTCTCCCTAGCAGGGTTCCCCTGTGTCAGTTGCCCTCACCTGCCCCCTGTCTCACCCCTTTTGGGGGGCACGGGTGTAATTTTGGGTGGGGGGCTTCTCTGGAGTTGGGCCGGCGAGCGGTGGGTGGGTGTCGCTGTCAGCCCCACTTTTGGGGTTGCCTGTACCTGGGTGCTGTGGGGGGGTTCCCTCCTGGTGGATGCATTCTTCCCTGGGGTCCTGTGCAGCCACCATTTTGCCGTGGATGCTGCATTCTTGGCTTCGGCGGCCATGTTTGTGTAGTCCAGCGGCCATGTTTTTGGTTTCCCATTGAGAATAGCAGTGGCCATTTTCTTGTAGTCCGAGTGCGGTGATGTGCTGCGGGGGCCTCTAGTGTCAGTGTCGGCACTTCCTCTTCCTCTTTCATCGCAGCACGGCAGGCTGTTTGGCACTCTCCGGCTCTAGGGTGGTGAGTCTCTGTGGATATACGGTCCTTCCTCTGCTATACAGCGCTGCGGGTGCGCTGATACTTGTGATGCTCCAGCAGTGCGCAGGGGGGTTCATTTTAAACAAAAAAAAAGAAAACTTTTTCTTTTTGTGCATGGCGCAGCTCCGACTAACCATGGAGCCTCTGAAGCGTGTATCACTATCGGACCCACTCCTGGAAGTTGCAGGATCCTCTGGGTCTCAGTCTGCCCTGGTGGCCATGATGGTAGCCCTGCAGTCACTTGTATCCACTTGTATCCAAGGTAGATATGGCCCTGGAAAAGAGGCCTAGCAAGAAGTGCCCCCCGCCTTCACCTGTATCCTCTGCCTCCTCAGAGTGTGAGGTGGATTCGGCTACTGCGGACATGAGTCAGCCCACTGGGTCCGTGTCCACGCACGCCGAGTGCTCTAATAGTGAGGACGAATCCTCCTCCTCCACAGCCGCGCATGAACAAGCGCTGGTGGAGGCATTAATTGTGTCAGTGCGGGAAACCTTAATGTTGGAGGACTCAGCTAATGCTTCCAAAGTGACAAAGGTCTTTCCTGCCTATTTCCTGCCTATTTTGATGAGATTGTCACTAGTTAGTGGCGTTTTGCTAGGAGATCTCCTTTTGAGGAATCTCTCCTGATGAAACTTATGGTTCCACCATCGGTGGACTCTCAGGTTTACAAGTTAAATAAGGCCACTCTCTTGGCGGGGGAGGATTCTTCATCCTTTAAGGATCCTGTGGACAAGAGAGCTGAGACCCTTACCTTTTACTGTGACAGGTTCAATGTCGAGGCCGGTGTTTGCTATCACCTTGGTATCCCAGACCTTAACGGAATGGGCTAAGATTTTACGCCAGGATCTGGCAGGGGGTCAACACCCCCCTGAGCTGGCGGATTAGTTGATCCAGGGGTTACAGTACATTTGTGATGCATATTTGGATGCGACCCCCTTGGCCGGCAGGGTATCTGTGACGGTGGTGATTCTTCGCCACATAATTTGGTTGAAGTACCGGTTGTTTGACCAGGCTTCTAAAAAGGTGCTGACTGATGTACCTTTTGTAAGTGACCGTTTGTTCTCGGTGCCTCTATGGAAGAGATCATCAAGGGCCTTACGGAAGGTGAGAGTACATTGCTCCCGCAGGTTGCTAGGGGTAAGGAACCTCGTCGTAAACGTGGTCCTTTTTTCTCTGTTCACAAGCGGCCCTTTCGTCCATCTGGATCGCAGAAAAAGGGTTTGAGATCCCCCCCGTAACTTTGTTGGAGGTTCCAAGAGACCCTGGAATGGTAAGTCAAAGGCAGGCACCACTGGTTCCGCAGACAAGCCTTTCCCAGCTTGAAGGGGTGCCCTCACCCGCATCTGGGGTGGGGGGACGTCTTCGCCTTTTTCCGGAACCGTGGACCTTGCTCATTCAGGACAAGATCGAGTTTCAGTCCTTGCCTCCTGTAAGGTTCTTTCATTCCAACTTGCGCCTGTCTCACGATCGGTGTCTGGGCCTTTACGGAGCAGTGCAGGACCTGTTAGCACAAGGATTCATTGTGCCGGTTCCAGAGTTGGAACGTTTTCAATGTTTTTATTCAAATCTGTTTACAGTTCCCAGGATTGGAAGGCAAGGTTCGTCCGATCTTGGACCTCAAGGCTCTGAACCACTTTGTGTGGGTTCAGAAATTTTGAATGGAGTCCATTCGCACGGTAGTAGCTTTCCTCCATCAAGGGGATCTTCTGGCTTCGAACGATCTCAAGGACGCTTACCTTCATATTCCAATACATGTCGGGCATCATCGTTTTCTTAGTTTTGCCGTGGGCGAGGAGCATTATCAATTTGTGGCGTTACCCTTTTGTCTCGCACTGTAATAAGCAGTGTCAGAAGAAAACATAACTCAACCCAACAGAGGGGCAGGTGCTGTGTCCGTCAGTGAACCTCAGAGAAAAGGATTTTATGGTAAGTCAAAAATCCAGTTTTCTTGAGGTCCAGGTTCCACCTCTCTGTGTTTATGATGATTCTGTCACTCAGATGTGTCCAGTCCTCTTGTAGACGATAGTATAACCCAAAGGCAAAGGCCCTAGGGTTCCGCAGTGGACTCCTAGAAATGGATTATACAGTGAGCTCAAAATTCTTTAGAGATGAACTGCTTCATACACGTAAGCATTGATCTAGGACAGTGATTGTTAACTTATGAGCTCAAGGGGGCCTCATGCAGCCCTGACATCACCAAAGACACTCCAGATAATGCTCGAGAGGACTGCCAGACTGCAGACCTAATAGATGAAATGAGAGTCGGAGAGTGAGGGCAGGATGCAGGCTAGGGATATGCCGCAGAGGACAATATCAAACTGGGAACATGTTACATCAGGCTAGTAGAGATCAATGCAATACGTGAGGACACCTCCACTGTGCGCACATCTTCCCCACTCAACATACCTTGCCTAACAACACAGTCAACACTCTCCTCCTTTGAACTGGCTACTACTGAAGAGGTTAAAAAAAATCTCAGATGCCCGCCTAACTACCTGTTCCCTGGATCTCACAACTTCTATGGACACCCTCTTATTCTATCCTATGCTCCCTTAATCGCATCTTCAATCTCTCCCTCTTTAGTGGCACCTTCCCCTCCCCTCTAAAACACGCGCAGATCACTGTCATACTTAAAAAGCCCTCACTGGACCCCACCAACCTGAACAACTTGAGACCCATTTCACTGCTCCCATTCACGTCTAAACTTCTAGAACGCTTAGTCTATAACCGTCTCGGCTTATACCTCTGTGAAAATAACCTTCTTGATCCTTTACAGTCTTGCTTTCGCTCGCAGCACTCCACAGAAACTGCCTTACTAAAACTCACCAACGATTTACTAACTGCTAAAACCAATGGCCACTACTCCATACTCCTATTACTTGACCTCTCTGCGGCCTTTGATACTGTTGACCATCCGCTCCTTCTTAATAAACTCCATTCCCTTTGCCTCCAAGATGCTGCTCTATCTTGGTTCTCCTCCTACCTATCACAGCACTCCTTCAGTGTTACCCACAACTCTACCTCCTCCTCCCCATTGCCCCTTTCTGTGGGGGTTCCCCAAGGCTCTGTTCTTGGACCCCTCCTCTTTTCTATCTACACCGTCTCCCTTGGTCACTTGATAACCGCCCACGGCTTCCAATACCATCTATACGCCGATGACACTCAAATCTATCTGTCTACTCCTCACCTCACTCCTTCAGTCTCCTCTCGCATTGCTAACTTACTGACATATCAACATGGATGTCGCACCACTTCCTCAAACTAAATCTCTCTAAAACTGAGCTGGTAATATTCACCCCGCCCATGCCCCCCTCCATGACTTTTCCATCAAAATTAGTTATGCAACCATCAATCCCTCCCCTCATACCAGGGTACTAGGTGTAATCCTAGACTCTGACCTGTCCTTTCAGCCCCAAATCCAATCATTGTCAAAAGCTTGTAGACTTCACCTCCGCAACATCTCTAAAATTCGCCCCTTTTTCACAACTGAAACCACCAAGCTATTCATTTACTCCCTTGTTATTTTTCGCCTCGACTGTTGCAACCCTCCTTCTCATAGGCCTACCACTCTATAGGGTATCCCCTCTTCAGTCTATCATGAATGCTGCTGCCAGGCTTATCCACCTTACCAACCGCTCAGTGGCTGCCTCCCCTTTCTGCCAATCCCTACACTGGCTCCCGTTTGCCCAGCGAATTAAATTCAAAATACTAACCACAACATACAAAGCCCTTCACAACTCTGCCCCGAGCTACATCACCAATCTTGTCTCAAAATATCACCCAAACTGTCCTCTCCGCTCCTCTCAAGACCTCCTACTCTCAAGCTCCCTTGTCTCCTCCTCCCATGCTTGTTTCCAGGATTTCTCCAGGGCCTCTCGCATCCTCTGGAACGCTCTACCTCAACCTGAACGGCTATCTCCTACTCTAGCTGCTTTCAGGCAATCCCTGAAAACTCATCTCTTTGGGGAAGCCTATCTGTCCGCCAAATCTTCCATCAGCTCATTCCCTACTGTTACAACCTCTTGTACCACCTGCCCCACCCCATTAGTTTGTAAGCACTTCTGAGCAGGGCCCTCTTAATCCTCTTGTATTTTATTGTATTGTAACTGTATTGTCTCCCTTTTATATTGTAAAGCGCTGCGTAAACTTCTGGCGCTATATAAATCCTGAATGATAATAATTACCCTAATCCGTGTTCCCATTACAGACTGCTGAGGTCCAGGGGCCATGCATCAGATACCAAAGGGCCACAGTTTGGGTACCAGGGATCTAGAAGCTGCAGTGCATAAAAGTCAAGTTACCTGAAGTATATAGGCCTATTCATTTGTATTGCTTTATATTTTCCACTGGGCTTGCGTGGAAAGTGTGTTGAATGCATAGTTACATGGAATGTGCAATTGGCCTCAAGGGAAGATCTGATTAGTTGGTATAGGAAATAAAAAAAAAAAAATTCTCTTTCGCTCATTGACGGACACAGCTCCCGATCTTCTTAACCATTGGGTTATACTGTCCCCTAGGTCACTAGGCAGAAAAAAAGTCTGGTTAAGCCTATGGGCAGCCCCAGGGGACTCCCTCTCTTCTATAGGTACTCAGTTTTTTTCTGCCTAGTCTGGAGTAAGAACTTAGTTCTCTGCTGGGATCTCTGGTCCTGGCATTTTTTTGTTTTTAGATAGAATGTTTTTCTCCTGGATTTTGTCCTGTGAGATCTACAATCAACTGTTGGACTCTGCGACTGTCTGGATAATCTAGATCCAGTGGTCACCTCTATCTGGCCAGTGAGTGCACGCAGACCTCAGCTCCGCAATACTTCGGCTGCGACATAGCCCCACTGGACGGGGGCTGGCCTGCGAGTTAAATGCCTTGCGAGGTCGCATACGACCGGGTCTCGGCCCGAGTCACAGCGTTCCTCCTGGCCGACAGCCCCCCATTTCAATTAAGAGGAGGTTCTGTCTAGAGTGGTGCCCATCTGGTTCCTGGTATGGTAAGTAACTGTCCCTCCTCTCCCCCTGGAGGGTTTTGGGGTGGATGTGGGCCCCTCCATGGGATGATCCATGGGATGATCGGACCCCTGGGTTCCCCTCCATCATATTAGGCACCCCCCCTCATGGGTCTGGTGGTCCCTGTGAGCCATCTCACCCCCCTCCTTCACTGACGCTGGGGCTATGGGGTTGCCTGGTCCCATCCACCACCTAGGGTGGGGGCAGGGTGCTGTACTGGCGATCTGGTCAGGGGGGGTGCACCGCCGGCAACCAGTGGATCGGCTGTGGCTGGGCTGTACCTGGTGTGGGCTCCTGCCAGCCCCCCCCCCCCCCTTCCTGCCTGTGCAGTTTTCTGAGGCCTAGGGATCCCTCCTGGGTCCCTGGGAGCCTCGTGGTGCCAAGCGGGGCTGCCATTTACTTATACCCTGTGTGCTTAATGCATGGCGGCCATGTTTGTGTAGTCCAGTGATTTTTGGTAGTTTGCTATTGAAAATAGCAGCAGCCATGGCAGTGGAGCCCTCTGGGTGGCGATTTTGGCGGTGGGAGCCCCTCCTTTTCCCTGGTGCTGACTCCTGGATCTTTTAATTTCCTGATTGCCGTTCATCCAGTGCAGATTCTCCTTGTAGCTGCGCTGCCTGGTTTCTGCGAGGTGGTGAGTCTGGTGGAGTCCTCTCTCTACTGAGGATCGATTGGTGCTCTGTGGCTGGCAACCGGTTGGGCTGCCAGTGTGGTGGGGGTTGTCCCTTAGCAGTGTTTTACACTTTTTTGTGGGGTCTCCCTGGTGACTCATGGAGTCTTTGGAGCACATCTCCCCATCTGATCCCCTCTCTGAGGCTGCGGGGCCCTCCGTGTCCCATCCATCCATCCATCGATCCACTGACGGCCGTCCTGGAGTCCTGGCTGGAGGTGGCTTTTGGGTGATGGGCTGGCAAAAAGCACCCCCCACCTTCCCCTGCCTCATCTGTCTCCTCAGATCCTGAATCTGATTCGGCCACCACTGACGTGGGTCACCCCTCTGGGTCTGCGACCACGTGCCCTGAATCTTAAGATAGTGAGGAGGATTCCTTCACTTCTGCAACAGCGTACGAAAAGTCGCTGGTAGACGCAAGGACCCTAGCTGTGTGTGAGACCTTAAAGATGAAGGACGCAGCTGAAGCTGTGGCAGAGGTGCAGGTTCCCTTTGGCAAAGGTGTTCCCTTTCCCCTCCTATTTTAACAGAATTGTCACTAAATAGTGGGGACGATCAAAGCGTTCCCTTGGGGTCCCTAAGCCATTTTGCTAGGTGATACCTCTGAGGAGTCCCTTCTTAATAAGTGGACTGTTCCACCGGTGGTGGACCCTCCGGTTTCAAGATTAAGCAAGGCAACCATGATCCTGGTTGCAGAGTCCCTGGCCTTTAAAGACCTGGCTGACAGGAAGGTGGAGCCTGTGGCCCTGGCTGGTTCGGCACTGAGGCCGATATATTCACAAATGACCTGGTGTCGCAGACTCTGACCGAATGGGCTAGGCATTTGCGCCATGACCTTGAGGGGGAGTAGCTCCTCCCTGCCTTTCCTGAGCTGGCGAACCAGCTGGTCCAGGGGCTGCAGTTTATCTGTGATATCTCTTTGGATGCGGCTCCCCTAGTGGCTCGGCTCTGTTTTGGCAGTGGTCCTTCAGCATATCTTTTGGCTAAAATGCTGGTCTGCAGGCCAGACTTCTAAAAAAAAGCCTTGACTGATCTTGATTTTCAAGGAGATCACCTGTTTGGTGCTACCCTGGATGATATCATTAAAGGTCTCACAGGGGGGAAGAGTAGCTTTCTTGCTACTAAGAGCAAGAACCCTCGTAGTAGACGTGGGCCCTCCTTCTCGGCTCATTATACGTTTTTTCGTTGCTCAGGTTCGACTGACAAGGGATCGGAGCCCTTCAGGGCCTCCTCTGGGAACTTGGTCTGGCAAGTCAAGATAGGGCTTTTTCAGACCCGCGGACATAGCACCTTCAGCATGAAGGAGCGCCCTCCCCCGTATCTAGGGTAGGGGGACGTCTTTGCTGGTTCTTGGACCCATGGACTCCCCTGGTACAAGTCAGTTGGGTCCACAAGGTCATTCGGTCTGGCTACAAGATCGAATTTCGTTCTTACCCTGCGGTAAGGTTCTTCCTTCCAACGTGCGACTGTCCCCAGTCTGCTTACAGGCTCTTTTTGGGGCGATGCAAGACCTTTACTTTAAAGGGTGATGGTCCCAGTTCCGTTTTCGGAACATTTTTAGGGGTTTTACTCAAATCAGTTTACAGTCCCCATGAAGGAAGGCAAAGTGTGCCCATTTCTGGACCTCAAGGCGCTGAACTGCTTTGTGCGGGTGCAGAATTCAGAATGGAGTCCGTCTGCACGGTGGTGGCTTCCCCACATCAGGCGGATTTTTCTTGCCTCCATCGACATCAAGGGCACTTACCTTCACATTCCAATATGTGTTGGTCTCCAGCACTTTCTCTGATTTGCTGTGGGAGAGGAGCATATCAGTTTGCGGCGTTACTCTGCTCCTCGGGTCTTCACGAAAGTGTTAGCCCCAGTGCTGGCATTGTTACGCCAATGGGGGATCGCGGCACTGGGCTACTTGGAGAACCTCCTTATGTGAGCGGAGTGTCCTACTACTCTGAAGGAAAAACCTGGAAATCACCATACGAGCTTGAGGGAGTTTGGCTGGATTCTGAATTTTCAGAAGTCTGATCTGTTTCCGTCCACAAAGCTGGACTATCTGGGTCGGACTCTGGACTTGGCCTTAGCCAGAGTGCTCCTTCCTCTGGACAAACTCCAAAAACTGCAGGCTGTAATTTGTCTCCTGCTGTCCAGCAGAAGGTAATCCCTCCGGATTTGCATGCGGGAGCTAGGCCTGAGGGTGTCTACCTTTTTGAGGCGGTTCTGTTTGCACAGTTACATACGAGGTCCCTGCAAGGGAGATTCTGGCCAAATGGGACAGGAATCCACAGTCTCTGGACAATCCGATCCGGCTGAGCCAGGGAGCAAAAGAGTCCCTAATAGGGTTGCTTAGTTCTTTGGCGCTTCGGCTGGGCAAATCCTTCTTTCCCTTGTATTGGCAGGTGGTCACCATGGATGCCAGCCTGTCCGGCTAGGGAGGCATGATCGGCAAAATTTCTGCTCAGGGGGTCTGGACACTGGAGGAGTCCAGACTACTGATCATTGTCTTGGTACTCCGAGCGATCAGAATGGAACATTGGAAAGATCGTCTTCAGGGATGTCCAGTGCACATTCATTTAGACAATGCCACGGCCGTGGCTTATGTCAATCACCGGGGGGGGGGGGGCACAAGAAGTGTTCTGGTGGCTCTAGGGGTAGCCAGCATTCTAAGGTGGGCAGAATGGCTTGTTCCAGCCCTCTTCGCTGTACACATTCCCAGGGTGGAAAACTGGCAGGTGATTACCTCAGTCGGCAGGCATTGGACCAAGGGGAGTGGTCCCTTCATCCGGAGGTGTTTCATCAGTTGTGTCTCCGGTGGGGCATCCTTGAGGGGGATCTGTTGGCCTCCCGGCTCAAAAGAAAGGCGCAGAGGTTTGTGGCTCAGTCACGGGATCCTCTGGCAGGCACCACGGATGCGCTGGTGGGTGGCCCAGTGGGGTCAGTATAGTCTGATTCATGCCTTCCCTCCTCTCAAGCTTCTGCCAAGACTTCTACGCAGGATCGAGGCAAAAAGGATTCCGGTCATCTTATTGGCCCCAGACTGGCCTGGCTTGGTACGCCGATCTGGTGCGGCTGGCCGTCAACGTTTCTTGGAAGCTTCCTCTCAGGGAGGGTCCTGTTTTACAGTCGCTGGCTTTGACGGCTTGGCTGTGGAATGCTAGGTGCTGATGGATAGAGGTTTGTCTCAGTCTGTGATTCCAACGCTGGTAAAAGCTAGGAAATCTACTTCTTGGAAGATCTCCCATCATACGTGGAAGACGTACATTGCGTGGTGTGAGTCTCTTAGGGTTCATCCTTGCTCTTTTTTCAGTGGCTCAGATCTTGACCTTCCTTCAAAGGGGGGTTGAGCAGAAACTGGCTCTGAATACTATCAAGGGTCAGGTGTCGGCCTTAGAGGTCTTCTTTTAATGGCCCTTGGCCACACACTCCTTGGTGCATACATTACTTCAGGGAGATAGGCACTTGACCCCTCCAGTGTGGTCCCTGTTGCCCCTTTGGGACCTCAATTTGGTGCTCTCAGTCCTCTAGAACCCTCTTTTTGAGAATCTTCGGGAGATTCCCCTGCTTACGCTGTCCCAGAAGGTGGCCTTTTTGGTGGCTATCACCTCTGCACGCAGGGTGTTGGAATTGGCAGCGTTATCCTGTCATTCACCTTACTTGGTGTATCACAAAGATAAGGTGGGTTCTCCGCCCCTGTCTGTCATTCCTTCCTCAGGTTGTCTCTGATTTTCATTTGAATGAAGACATTGTGTTGCCTTCCCTGTTTCCCAGGCCAAAACATTCAAAGGAAATTGCTTTGCATGCCTTGGATGTGGTCCGGGCAATTAGGGTGTACCTGGCAGCTACGGAGTCTTTTAGGAAGTCAGACTCACTATTTGTTCTTATGGATGGGGCCTCGGAAAGGGTTGTCCGCCTCCTCTGTGACCATTTCTAGATGGATCAGACAGAATGTGGTTCAGGCCTTCAAGGGTCAGGTTTCTCCTTTCCCTGTCAAGGTACACTCTACTTGGGCGCTCAGTGCCTCCTTGGCCTTCTGCCATCAGGCGTCAGTGACACAGGTTTGCAAGGCGGCTACCTGGTCATCGGTGCACACTTTCACAATTTCTATAAAGTGGATGCTTTTTGGCCACAATGTTTTGCAGGCCGTTGTTTAGAGGACCTGTTCTTCTTGGGGGGTGTTTTTTTTTTTTTTTTTTTTTTTTTTTTTTTAGGTGGACTCCAGTTGTTTTGGTTGAGCTCCTTTTTACCTGGTTGGCTATAGTTTAGTCTTGGGAATTTATTTTTCGCTGTTCCCACCCCTCATGTTTGACACTGCTTAGGGACGTCCCAATGGTTAAGAAGATTGTGTCTGTCAATGAATGAAATAGAAAATGGGATTTTTGACTTACCATAAAATCCATTTCTCTGATGTTCATTGATGCACACAGCACCCACCCATCTGTGGAGTTGGAATTCTTCTGATACTGCTTGTAACAAAACGGAGTACCTATAGTAGAGAGAGGGAGTATACCCCCTGGGACTGCCCATAGGCGTAGCCAGACTTTTTTTTCTGCCTAGTGTTCTACTCCTGTAGGGGGCAGTAAACCCCAATGGTTAAGAATATCAGGATCTGTGTCCGTCAATGAACATCCGAGAAATGGATTTTACAGTAAGTCAAAAATCCCATTTTTTTTGGAAGTAATATCTTGTGATATTATCTAACTGAAATGTCTTTTTACCTCTTCACTGTGCAGACAGCGTGTACAACAACTCCCAAGGCTACGAGACCATGATGCAGATAGACTGTGAGGTTATGGACACCAGGGTCATCCAGATAAAGTCCTCTACAGTCCCTCCTTCTCTGCGCACACCTCACAGTCCTCCTTCACAGCAGGGGGTTTCACGTGGGAACCTCTCACTTTATTTACAGGACCAAACGTCACCGGAAGATGGGCAGAACTGAGCTTAAGGGGACAGAACACAAGCGCTTAATACTTTTATACAGACACATGGAAGTGTAAATATAACTATATGTATATAAGAGGATCTAGCCATGTGTGAGAGTGATTGAGAGAAGTGCTTTTCTCTAGAGTTTTCTTACATCTGCAAGACTGTGTAGCTTTGGGATAGCTTTTTTAGCAGTGCCAGGAGCAAAAATACATAATACAGCTTTTTTTCCTTACTAGGCTGTAGCTGTATTAGGAAGCTGCCTTTGTAATTTGGATTCAAGGGAACACTAGACAGTTGTGCGTGTGTGTAAATAAGAAAATATATTATACTTATTTAGTGAGATGCAACAAAGAGCAGGGATGTGCTGTTAAGCAGGTTCATACATGGATTGAAATTTCAATGTTTTATGGCCAGGCTGCATGTACAGAGTCGATCAATCGATTTAATTCTGTACAACTAGCCTGTTTGATTTTCCCCGCTCGATCAGTGGCACTGGATATAGTCAGCAGCACTGATCAGTGTATTCTGAGATTGGTGAAGTCTTCTCACTATCAGAATAAAAAAGCTTGGCAGGGAGGATTCCTTCATCCACATGGAGTGTGAAGATGGGGAAATCAAGTCAGTGTTTTTTGTTCAAACCAATGTTCGAACAAAGAAAATGACTCCTCTATGGGCTGCATTACCAGTACCAATCTATCGTTACACCATTCCATAAAAACTTCTGATTGGTTGGTCTGGAAGACTGCACATTGCTCTTTGTCGTTTTAAAAGCTATATAGGCTTGTTTATCAAGACAAACTGCAGTAATCAATAGCAACCAATTGGCTTTCAATATTGTTGGTTCAGCTTGGTGAAAACTGGTTGCTACGAGTTACGCTATAACTTTTACCGCAGTTCTCTGTGCTGCCTTATTAGGTAAGACTGTCTGTGTGATTGTATGTAGCAGCGGGTGATGTCAAAAATTGGACTGTAGATATCATATAATGAGGAGTAATCTCGTATAATCTCCTTCTAAATAACAGACATTCGGTGTATTGAAGGCTTGGACACCCCAGTATTAATTGATATCCCAAATGTAAAATTTTTGAGTTTACTAGCCTGTAGAATCAGTGGCTGCATTCGGTTTCATTTTTTTTAGAGAACATGTTCTGCATGTACAGAAAATACCTGTTAATCTTGCCATAACTCCAATGTTTTTGTAACTTCCTATGTAATAAACTAATATTTCAAACAAATAGTTGTATATAGGGCGCTCTAGGAAGATGAACCCTCCAATAATCGTATAGGTAAAGGTCAGAATCAGGGTATGGACAAAAGGTCAGTAGGTAGATGTCCTGGGATGCAGGTAAGCAGCAGTCCATAAGAGAGAAGCAAACTCTAATAGAAAAAATGGAACACACAGAAGGTGCTTCTAAATGAAATGTAACGGAACTGCGACCCCACAATGTGTTTGTGGACTTCGTCAGAATACCGCTTCCTTCAGTCTGAACATAGGTATCAGATATTACAGCCGCCCTACATACAAAACTAGCCTGAACTTAGTTTGTATGGATCTGAAAACATCAACCTTTATTGAACAGGAAACAGACTTTTTATACACTTGAGAAGTATGTCCGTCACTACATGAACAATGACCCAAATATTTACCCAAAACGTCACACAATGGTTGGATAACGAGGTACAGCTGACTCATGGCTAATCCCATCAAGACAATGTTATCATTAACATGCTAATTAAAGAGGAAGTAAACCCTCCTCTGCAATCCGGCCAATCAGATGGCCGGATGCCGCGATCCTGGAAGACGGGCGACTGAACATGTCGCCCATCATAGAGGTAAGCGGGCGGCATGGCGGGGGCTCGTTCTAAGGTAAGTATTTCATAATGAGCTAGTATGCGATGCATACTAGCTCATTATGTGTTTCTCTTTCAGGTTAAAAAAAAATGTTAATGGGTTTACAACCTCTTTAACTCAGCGCACTTAAACCAGCCTGGATGACCAGACTGCTGGCAACAAGGCTAAAACAAAATACAATACACATTATTATAAGTGTAAGCACAGAACCCACAGTAAACAATAGGTGAGTAAATCCGCATAATAATCTGCTATGAGTCTGACTGTGTGAAGCAGTCTTCATATGTTCCTTGAGATCTATCGTTGATAAATAGTACTGTCCCATTTGAAGTAATCCAAACCATATTCTCAGTGTCCATTAAGTAGCTGTCCATCATTTCCTTGGTCACCCTATGTCCCTAATAGACACAAGGGTGACTTACACATAAGAGGGGCATAGGGAGCTAAGAGAGGGATTTCTCAACCTCTCGAAGGTAAGCTGTGCTTCACGGTTCCCCCAACCAAAGTGACTCCCGTCACATGCAATAAATCAAGACTTTAATATGCCAGAAAGTGGTTAAAAACACTTGATGAGAGAAAACGAGATGATAAATAGACAGGCTCATCAGATTAAGAAGGACGCCCAGCAAGAAGATCTCCCATTACAGTCTTTGCAGCGTGTCTCCAAGCCGACCAGTGGTGTAGAATATCCGGAATGCAGGAAGATCCCCTGTGCTGCCGGAGCTAGCTTGGAACGCAAGCAACCAGATGTGATGTCGGGGGGGGGGGGGACCCGACCCGACCCGACCCGGACCCGGACCTGTTTTGGAGCGGCTCCTTCCTATTTGCCCTTAATCTATGGTTATTAAAAAGGGCTATTAAATTTAATTTTGGTTTTTAATATTATCCTAAGATTTACTTTACGTGTAGCAGCTGCTGCATACCATTTATGCACTTTATATTTTATACTATTTTATTAATTCACTTTCTCAGTTGATCTACCAGCGCGGGTATTAATTTAGTTTTTTCACATTAAAAAGGGCTAGTTAGTACCCATGCTCCGAAACGGGTCACCGCCTCTCTCTGACGTCACATCCAGGTGCCTGCGTTCCACGCTGGCTCCGGCAGCACAGTGGCTCTTCCTACATTCCTGACAGGCTTCTGTACACCGCTGGTCGGCTATGAGACATGCTGCAAGCACTGTAATGGAGGAACCTTAAGATTGTAAGCTCTAACGAGCAGGGCCTTCTGATTCCTCCTGTATTGAATTGTATTGTAACTGCCCTAACGTTGTTGTCTGCCCTAACGTTGTAAAGCGATGCGCAAACTGTTGGTGCTATATAAATCCTGTATAATAATAATAATCATCCTGCTGGACAGCCTTCTTAGGCTCCATGTACACGGGACGTTGTTAAAAGTCCCTTTGAATGCTGGAATTTTTAGGACGTTTGAAACGTCCGTTCGGTCGAGTTTGTACCCGCGTTTAGCGGGCGTTTAGCAGCGTTTGCGGGCGTTTGCGTTTAGAAGCGTTCCTAGAGGTCAAAAAAATTATTCCCCTTTAAAATGGAAAAGCGCAAACGCTAAACGCGGGTCATCGCGTTCAGACGCGTTCGGACACGTTCAGACGCGTTCGGACGCGCTTGTGCGTTTGAAACGCCGGGAAACACACGTTCGAACGCAAATACTTGCGTTCTAAAAACAGTCCCTGAACGCAACTGCCTGCAAACTGTTGGTGCTATATAAATCCTGTATAATAATAATAATCATCCTGCTGGACAGCCTTCTTAGGCTCCATGTACACGGGACGTTGTTAAAAGTCCCTTTGAATGCTGGAATTTTTAGGACGTTTGAAACGTCCGTTCGGTCGCGTTTGTACCCGCGTTTAGCGGGCGTTTAGCAGCGTTTGCGGGCGTTTGCGTTTAGAAGCGTTCCTATAGGTCAAAAAAATTATTCCCCTTTAAAATGGAAAAACGCAAACGCTAAACGCGGGTCATCGCGTTCAGACGCGTTCGGACATGTTCAGACGCGTTCGGACGCGCTTGTGCGTTTGAAACGCCGGGAAACACACGTTCGAACGCAAATAATTGCGTTCTAAAAACAGTCCCTGAACGCAACTGCCTGCAAATGACTGTAAACGACCTGGTGTACATGGACAGATAAGATAAAATGTAGATGGGTTCAGGGGCTTCTGAAAAAAACGCCCAACTGCTCCTAAACGGCCATTTCCAGCGTCCCGTGTACATGGAGCCTTAATCTGATGAGCCTGTCTATTTATCATCTCTTGTGAGTATTTTTATACGCTTTCTGGCATAACAAACTCTTGATTTATTGCACTTAGAAGCACTTTCTTTGTGTTCAAATATTTCAAACAAGGTTATCTTTCGTTCAAGCTATGTATTGAAAATTACAAATTCCCCTGCCCCATGTAATGCTGATTAGCAGAGGAAGACCTATTTGTAGCTCTCCCAGGTTTGACTACCATTGCTTCCCTAATGAATAAAGCAAAGTGAGTGAGCATAGCCATCCTATCACAGGAAGGGTGTCACTGGCCGGATCACCAGGTAAAAATAAAAAAAAAAATAGCCTGAATAAAGTAAATGAATGCAGCCACTATATCTAAGGACTGGTAAACTGCAATATATAACCTTTTTATTCCTGGATTTAGATACTCTTTAAATGTGGAAAAATGAAAAGGTCAGGAATATGCCCCAGTCTGAATGGTGCAACTCTGTTTTCATGACCAGGTACAAAGAAGGGAAAAAAGCCTGTAAATAAAATGAATGCAGCCCCCACATCTGAGGACTGGTAAGCTGCAACATATTATAATTTTTGGATTTAGTTATGCTTGAAAGGGGGCTCCCTAGCATTAAAGAAGGAAACTCCTAACCATGGTAGTATAATGACTGGCAGCAGGCACTGCATCCCTACTGGGAGGTGGATCAAGCGAAGTGTCCATCAGTAGAGTATTGACACCTGCATTAGATGTAGACATTACATTTTTTTAATCCACTAAACTGAAAAAAGTTGAGTGAATAAAATGTATCCTCTACCAGCCGAGGTCCAGAGAAATACATATAGAATTGCCTGTTTTGTTAAAGAGGTTGTAAACCCATACAACTTTTTTTTTTGTAACCTGTAAGAGAAACCCATAATGAGCTAGTATGAATCGCATACCAGCTCATTATTAAATACTTACCTTAGAACGAGCCCCCGCCGTGCCGTCCGCTTACCTGTATGATGGGCGACATGTCCAGTCGCCCATCTTCTGGGATCGCGGCATCCGGCCATCTGACTGGCCGGAGCCGCGGTGACGTCACTCCCGCGCACGCGCGCGGGAGCCGACAGTCACGGCACGGGGCTCTGAAGAAACGGCACCAGCGGCCGTTCCTTCAGAGCGCATGCGCCAGTGACGTCACTGGCTGCATGTAAGGTAAATATCTCCTAAACGGTACATGTTTAGGAGATATTTACAGTACCTATAGGTAAGCCTTATCATAGGATCACCTATAGGTAAAAGTGTCAGAGGAGGGTTTACTTCCTCTTTAAAGATGTGCAAAATGTTGTCAGAATGCAATACTTACCGCTACGTTACTTAGGGCTTGTTTACTTCAAAATGCAGTGCAGGAAACCCGCGTTCCATGTGCGTTTCCTGCAACACGTTCATAACACACTGGCTGTTCAATCTGCTGTGGATGTCAATGCATTCCTAACGGCACCGCAAACCCAAATTGCAGTGCATTTGCCTGCACTAGATCGTATGGTATAGCAGTACCATGCAATCTGGTGCAGTGTGTTTTGTGCATGCATCATTTTTGGTGCGATCCAGTGCAAGGATCATGCTGCACTAAATCACTTAGGAATCGCACAGGAACGCACTGTGATCCGGCTCTTAAGGATAAGTTCACCTTTTGGAATATGTTAATGTTCCACCTGTATTTAGGGTAAGATGTTCCAGCAGCTGCAGCCATCCCCCCCTCAGTGACAGCAGGCGGGCATCTTCTCCTGGCACCTGCTGTAACTCTTTTAAACTGACGTGGCCTTACGGAGATCTGCCTGCCGAGCTCTGTCCTTCATTTACAGTGCTCTGTGAATTGGAAACTACAAGTTCCGACAACCTTTGCAGCTGTCAGCTTGTAGTTCTCAATGGGCTACCAATGCGCTGTTGAGCGCTGTGGTAGTTCTTTTCTTCTTCCTGTAATTTAGTATCTGCTTGCCCGTAGAAGGTACGAGCAAACAGATACACTGACAGGTCTGCAGGAGTCCTGCATGGTACCAGTGATCTGCTGATTGCTTAGGCAATGATTTACAGGCTCCCAAAACAAAAAATAGTAAATGCTAATTTTGCTTAGGCAATGATTTACTGGCTCCCAAAACAAAAAATAGTAAATGCTAATTTTTTACTTGCAAAAAAAATGTGCATTTATTATTTTTTGTTAAAAGGTGAACTTATCCTTTAAAGTGGACCTTGCACAAAGGGCAAGTGCTGCTTATTACATCAGACTTCCCTCCTCCACTGCATAAAAGTGGGGAAAAAAGTACCTATGAAAAAAATCTGTACCGAGAGAAAGCTCATGGTCCTTCTAGCAAGAATCTAGGAGCGCTGAGTATCCCAAAACTCCCATAATGAAGTCAGCACTGTTCTCTATTTAACCTGAAAGAAAATCAACTCTTGATGGGGCTTTAAGATCCCATCCCGGAATTTTATTTATTATATATTTTTAAATTAATTTTTGGAATTTTATTTTTTAAATACACTTTTTTGGATGGAAAATGATAGCCCTGTCGTATGAAAGGCAGGATAGGACCTTTTGAATATGACACAAGGTCTATCTTTTCAGCTGTGGTCTGCTGCTATTGGTGACCCCATTCTTTACTTCCCCTTATTTTTAGTATGCACATAGGATTGTAGAAAAGTCGTGAACTCTGTATTTTTCCGTCCTTTAGGGCCCCTTTCACATGGCTGTTCTGATCAAGTCCGCCTTTCAGTTTTTCAGTTGGACCTGATCGATTAAAATCTGTGCCAGCCTTGTGGACAGGCGGATGTAAACTGACTTTTGTCTGTTTACACCTGCCTGCCTCTTGGTCCAATCAGGTCAGCTAAAAAACATGGAAAAGGACTGCATCTGCCCATGTCTGCTCTGCATCTACTCACAGACCCCGTGCTGATTGGAGCAGGCTCTGCTCCATGTGAACGGGGCCTAAGGCTCGTGTATGCAGGCACATTAGGGACATGCAACATACAATTCTGCCTCTTTTACACACCAGGAAAGCCCAGATGTTGCATGCAGCCGCCCATAGACATGAGTGGCTGTATGCAGGTATACACCAGTATTGCGTACACGCCTGTATAGCGTACAGACATATTCCTCGTACACAGATTTTCTGCATTGGTTGAAAATGCCTATATGCTATACACACATAGCCAGTCTTGTCTATGGGCCACTGTACGCAGCACCTGGGTTTCCATGGTGCATAATAAAAGCCAACATTTTATGTTGTATTCCCCTAGTGTGCCTGTCTACATGGGGCCCTTAAAGTGTTACTAAACTCACACCAGTAAAATCAGTCTGTATATGCAGTAAAGCATGCTTGTTATACTCATTGTGGAACTTAAGGGGTTAATCCTCTGCATTGTGTAAAAAGGCTGTTTGATCCTGTTTCCTCGGTTCCTCCCCTTCTTCCATTTTCCCCAATGCATATCCTGATATTACAGAGTCAGGGGACAAGCTGTACATGCTCAGTTTGGAGTGTATTGCTAGACAGTTTTTTTTTTTTTTTTCTTTGGAGGCTGAGGCTGCATTTGATTAGCACAGGGCCAATCAGCACTGCCCAGACAGAGGGCCAGGGGTCATGCATCCTCATAGGGCAGCCAGAGGAGAATGAAAACTCCTCCTACAAGCTTTAACCAGACACTGATAGAAGTCACAAGACTGCTGATGGAAAAAGGTATTTAGCAGTTTATATTTACTAAAACTATTGCATTTCCATGTTCTGTGGGAGACCAGATATGGTGAATGCAGGCTCCTGGGTCTAGTAACACTTTTCTCTAACATTATGTCCCCACCTAACGGTGAGACATGTCTGACATCATCAAAGCCTATTTACGTAAAGTCTGTTTTTGACATCATCCTTAACTTATGTATAATATTTATACTCTGTATAATATGCGTGTGTTTTATTTATATTAAGGTGTGTATATAAATAAAATGTGAACATGTATACATGCGGATATAAATATGAATATATATATGGCTGTATGTTCATATATTTCAAAAAAGTTGCTCCACTAAAGGGAAATTGAACTCTATGACACAGGGAAATCAAATAATAATTGCCTTATTGTGATGGCATAAAGGGAACTGCATTGTAATGTGCTATAGTAAAGGGGCTCTCCATTCTTTCCACCTACAGAGGGGGCTGTTGAGTGATTTACAGTTCTCGTGTATTAAAGCGGAAGTCAAGGTGCCAGGTTATGGACATAGTCCAGGGGAGAAACCGCTGGTATGTGCATGAAAAACCTTCACTGACAGAAACTATAAATGTATGATAACCTTGTTTTCTAAAATTAGGTCACATGATCCTAGGAGGAGGGGTCACTGCAGAGGCTCTGATTGGTAACAGGATGTAGTCATCTGACACTGGGGGATCTGCTCTGGGTGACATAAGGTGCTGTCGGTCAGCCTGTATTGCTGGAGGGAAGGGGGCGGAGAATTGCTGATGTCATTTAAGATGGTATTAAACTCTGCAAACATTTTGCCACCCCCTGCCCCCCACAGGTTTATGCCATAATGTGCTTGTATGAACCACATTTTGGCACATTATGACAGACTTCCCTTTCAAGCAGAGCCCAGAGCTGTCACCGCTCCCGGCGTGTCCATCGTCACCTCTCTGGTCGTTTGAATAGCCAAATCGCAGTGACGTTACTCCCATGCATGTGCACAGGAGTCACCATCGCATAGTCACAGCACACTCACACATACTGCAGTGACTACACTGTAAAAGGTCTGTCACCACAAGGACACACAAGAAACATTTTTTTCCTATGTTTCCCATTCACACTGCAATGCAACCTGGAGCTGTGCTAAAATGCAGACATGCTACATTTTATTGCATCGCACTGTGCCAAATCGCATGGCAATGTACAGCAATGTTGCCAACCTACCAGATTGAAATTTACTGACATGACACACAAAATTTACTGGCACAGCCAAGCTTTTACTGGCATTCCAAAAAGTTACAAAATTACAGTTTTAACCACTTAAGCCCCGGAAGATTTTACCCCCTTCCTGACCAGGGCCTATTTTGCGATTCGGCGCTGCGTGAATTTAACAGACAATTGCGCGGTCGTGCGACACTGTACCTTAACGAATTTGACGTCCTTTTTTTTCCCACAAACAGAGCTTTCTTTTGGTGGTATTTGATCACCTGTGCGATTTTTGGATCATGCGCTATAAACAAAAAAAGAGTGTAAATTTTGCAAAAATAACAATATTTTTCACATTTTTTATATGAAATTCCCCCCAAAAAAATTTAAAAATCAAAATTTTTTAACATTTTAGGCCAATTTTTTTTTACCATATGTTTGGTAAAAAAATCGCAAAAAGCGTATTTTGATTGGTTTGCGCAAAAGTTATTGCGTTTACTAACAAAGGGAAAGATTTTTATCAATTTTTTTTAAACGCGTAATGGCGGCGATCTTCGATTTGTTTTGCGGGACTGCGACATTGGGGCGGACAGATCGGACCCTTGACTGACATTTTTGACACTTTTGGGGTTACCAGTGACATTTCTACAGTAATCAGTGCTATACATATGCACTGTTACTGTAAAAATGACACTGGCAGTGAAGGGGTTAATTTTTTTGAGAGGGAGGGGTTAAGTGTGTCCCTAGGGGCGTGTTTCTAACTGTGATTGGCTGTGGTTTGATGTGTAAGAACAGTGATCAACAGTCCTACATAGCAGAACCGTAAGATCACCATCTTACACAGGGGAGACTGACAGGCGGCTTTGTTTACATTAGCCGCCTGCCTTTCTCCCGGTGTAACGGACAATCGCGAGTGCCCGGCGGACATGGGGTCCCCACCGTGACCTCGCAGGAGCGCGCCTCCGGGGGCGCGCGATCGCTCCCTAGAGCCTCACAGGCTAGCGACGTAGCCATACGTCGCTTTGCCTGTGAGGGGCTGACCGCCGCCGTAAATAGTCGTATGGCGGTCGGCAAGTGGTTAAGTGCACATTTCAGTATTTAGGCTACAAACAATTACAATAAGCAATTAGCAATGTGATTTAAGGTAGATATTAGGGCAAAAAAACTATTTCTTATTTTATTTTCAGTAAGTAGCTCAGAGACAGGACTCCGGAGGCCAAGAAATTAGAATGGCAGACATACACACATGAAATGGACTCTCACAGTGACACTGACACATCCCCTCCTGAGTCACAATTAGTCTCTCTCCACGCCAGGTGGTCCCTTCAGTAGTCCCACTCCTGGCTTACTTTGCTCCCATCCTGCAGACCCACACAAGGCTCTGCACGGCTCCCTTACACCATGACATCACACAACACGTTCAGGCACCGCCTCTGCCAGACCCAATTACACTGTAGCAGGCACTCGGATCCGCGGTTCTGAGCATCACAGCCATATTTTTTACTGACAACTTTTCCTGTCACTGGCATTTACTGGCAGGAGAAAAGTGCCTGTTTTTTACTGGCTGCCAGTAAAAATACTGATGGTTGGCAACACTGATGTACAGCACCACAGCACATCATGCTGCTGTACATTGCCATGAATGAGGTGTACGTTTCGTACGCTTCACATAAAGTTTGTATAAAAAAAAGGAAGCCACATGATGCGCTGAATAACACGCAACACTGCCCCCACCACAGCCAGCAATGGAGAGCTTCCGGAGTGGTAGAATGCTCCATCAGCTCTCATTTACAGTGTAAATACAGCCTCAGTGTACCAATACCAAGCATACTGTGCATGCACCATTGCCATTATTGGCTGGAGCTGATGTGTAGATCTACTTAAAGGTGCAAGTTCATGTTGTTTCCAAAGTACCTACAGGTAAGACTTATTATAAGCTTAGCTGTAGGGCAAACTATTGCTTTAAGAGTGCATTCTCAGTGCACACTCCTAGCTGTTGTGCCCGGGGGGCTACTTTTTTATTTCAGTACCACCATTACAGCCAATACAAACTGTTACATAAATTGGAAAATAAATGTAGTGCCTTGCAAGAAAGATGGCTGCACAGCAGTAATTAAAAAATAAGGATTGCTACAGATAGAAACAAAATGCCTTGAAATCCACTTTAATTGTCATCAGAACACAGAGGGCTGTGGAAAATTTGGAGCCATATCTTAGATCATTAGTGGTTTTTTTTTTTCCTTTCATCAAACAATTTTTTTTGAGAACATTTAAAAAAATAGAGTTTACATAACTCCTAAATAAATTAGGTTTTAGAGGAGGGGCTACTAGAAAGAAAACTCCTCCCTATTAGATTATATGCTCCCAGGGGAAGGGCCCTTCTAGCCCTCTTGTATTTAATTGTATTGTTGCTGTATGTTCTCCCTATACAGTAAAACCTTGGATTGCGAGCATAATTCGTTCCGGAAGCATGCTTGTAATCCAAAGCACTCTTATATCAGAGCAGATTTCCCCATAAGAAATAATGGAAACTCAGATGATTCGTTCCACAACCATTTATTCATAAGTCCTTCAGTTTATAGTCTATATACAAAGATTATATCAATGTGATAGGTTGTGTAACCATAAAATGTCCATCCACAAATAGCCGCTTCCACAAGGGGATTAGAAGCAAAATCCAGCAGGAGCTACAGAGTATAAAAGAGAAGAGAGGCGCCTCTAAGTGTAGCAGTATGGGGACATTTAATGAAGGTTCAACATTTAGCAACTCACATGGTTGATGATTAAAGAGGCACACCTAAGTATGCAGGCATGTGGGGTAAAGCTGTTCACATAGACCATCTTCTGAACCACTGGCTCTCACCGATGTCAGTCTGCAAGTGTGATTGGGAAGACTACCCTGCAGTAGAGTGATCTGAAAGCGAGACTTTGAATCCCTCATGGAGCGCAGCGTGGAAGGGTGTGATGAAGATGGCAGTGGTGAGGATGGTCTATGTGGACAGCTTTACCCCGGATGCCTGCATACTTAGATGTGCCTGTTTTAATCATCAACCATGTGAGCTGCTAAATATTGAACCTTCATTAAATGTAACCATATTGCTACACTTAGAGGCGCTTCTCTTCTCTTTTATACCCAGTTGTGACATGACGCTACTTGTATATCAAGACATCGCTTGTATATCAAGTCAAAATTTTTTTTAAAAATTTGCTTGTCTTGCAAAGCGCTCTCAAACCAAGGTTTTACTGTATATTGTAAAGTGCCGCACAAATTGTTAGCGCTAAATAAATTCGGTATAATAAAAAGACTGAAAAAGTAGGGGCAGCAGCTCCCTTAACAGCCAGCCTGTCCACACATGGCTGTTTTTTGGTTGAGGCTTAAATGTCATACAGCCCTCCGCTTTCCTGTGGAAATCAATGTAACACTCAACAGCCCTTCACTGTGAGTCTGGAAAAGGAGTTGAACTCCTTTCTGGAGAACCTTCGTATTCATTGGAAACAGTGTTGGTGTGCAGTAACCTCTAGCAATAAATCAGCAAGCAGATTTCATTATCCAGTGTTCTTAAAGAGACAGTCCACCCACAAATAGTGTTTCCTAATGGTTTCTGCATCTCTTGGGGATTCCGCCCTGTGCACATACTTTTTATGAAGGCTCCACTTTTCTTATTTGACTTTTTGTATATTTTATTGTATGAAGGATGTAACCGAAGGAATGCCCTAAATGGGGCAGGAAGATCCCAATTCCAAAGTGAAAAGGGTGTTTTCCCAGATGGAGTCCCCAAATATATTAGAGACTTAGGCAGCTTATACGTTAATTTCTTTTTTTTTTTTACTTAAACCAGCTGGTTGAATGAAAAAAAAAAAAAAAGATCTGGTTCCCCCATTCATACATTCGAATACTCACGCTATGCTATTGTGCTTTGACAGTGAGGAACCTTCCTTGCTGTCAGAATAAAATGATCAGTGCTGCCAGATCGGGAAAAACTCAACAGATCCAAAACCACCAAACCAAAGTGTCCATACATGGATCAAAATTTGGCCGGTCCCTGCTGAACTGGCCTAATTTCGATCCATGTATGGCCGGCTTAAGATCTTCTAGAAACAGAATATCCTTTTAAAAAATGGCAGATAAATCTTATAGATAAAATTTCTGATTCTTTTTTTTTTTTTAATTCTTGTTGTCTGGCCGTTATGCTTACCCACTGGCTTCCATACTTCCTGGGTATCCAATCACAGAACTTAGGCAGATCTGGTAAGTCAGAATAAAATCAGGAGTCCTTATTTGCATATTATTCTGGGTCAGTGATTGATCATCTTGAAGCCAGAGAGGGACTGCGTGACAGCCAGTCATCTAGCATTTTTAAGAGATGAGGACAGGAATGGCAGCCTCCACATTTTCATTACAGTCTGATTCCTGATTGGTAGCTGGAGGTTTCCCCGCACCACCACTGTTTTCCATGCAGTCCAATGGTTTGTGTAATTGTTTTGCCAGGGTATGTATATTTGTATATGAGACCTACCAGAAGATTGGAATATGAACTGAAGTGCTTTTCTAGGAATTGTTTTATTTTATTGTATGAATGTGATAATTGTGTATGTGTGGGCGAGAGAATGTATTGCAGGGTACAGGATTCTGTTTTAGTTGCTGTCATTTCTTTGTATTTTGTTTAATTGATTTTTATAATAAATATTGAAGAAAAAAAAATGGTTTCATTTATTTATTTGCCAAAGATGACATGATTATGTCCGACTTAAAGTGTGTGTACTGTGAGGTAATGGTGAGAGTTGCATAGTGTGCTGTGATTTGATGGTGAGACTCTATACTGTGCTGTGATATGATGGTGAGACTCTATACTGTGCTGTGATTTGATGATGAGACTCTATACTGTGCTGTGATATGATGGTGAGACTCTATACTGTGCTGTGATATGATGATGAGACTCTATACTGTGCTGTGATATGATGGTGAGACTCTATACTGTGCTGTGATATGATGATGAGACTCTATACTGTGCTGTGATATGATGGTGAGACTCTATACTGTGCTGTGATGTGGTGGTGAGACTCTATACTGTGCTGTGATATGATGGTGAGACTCTATACTGTGCTGTGATGTGGTGGTGAGACTCTATACTGTGCTGTGATATGATGGTGAGACTCTATACTGTGCTTGTGATATGATGGTGAGACTCTATACTGTGATGTGATATGATGGTGAGACTCTATACTGTGCTGTGATATGATGGTGAGACTCTATACTGTGCTGTGATTTGATGATGAGACTCTATACTGTGCTGTGATTTGATGGTGAGACTCTATACTGTGCTGTGATATGATGGTGAGACTCTATACTGTGCTGTGATTTGATGGTGAGACTCTATACTGTGCTGTGATTTAATGGTGAGACTCTATACTGTGCTGTGATTTGATGGTGAGACTCTATACTGTGCTGTGATTTGATGATGAGACTCTATACTGTGCTGTGATTTGATGGTGAGACTCTATACTGTGCTGTGATTTGATGGTGAGACTCTATACTGTGCTGTGATTTGATGGTGAGACTCTATACTGTGCTGTGATTTGATGGTGAGACTCTATACTGTGCTGTGATTTGATGGTGAGACTCTATACTGTGCACCGAGCACTTTATAATTCACAGGACTAATTTGAGTTACCGTATATACTCGAGTATAAGCCGACCCGAGTATAAGCCGAGGCCCCTACTTTTACCACAAAAAGATGGGAAAAATCATTGACTCGAGTATTAGCCTAGGGTGAGAATGCAGGGCGGCGGGCATGGTACAGGAGAATGCAGGGTGACTGGCATGGTGCAGGAGAATGCAGGGTACTGGTATGGTGCAGGAGAATGCAGGGTACTGGCATGGTGCAGGAGAATGCAGGGTACTGGCATGGTACAGGAGAATGCAGGGTACTGGCATGGTACAGGAGAATGCAGGGTGACTGGCGTGGTGCAGGAGAATGCAGGGTCCTGGTATGGTGCAGGAGAATGCAGGGTACTGGCATGGTGCAGGAGAATGCAGGGTACTGGCATGGTACAGGAGAATGCAGGGTACTGGCATGGTACAGGAGAATGCAGGGTGACTGGCGTGGTGCAGGAGAATGCAGGGTACTGGTATGGTGCAGGAGAATGCAGGGTACTGGCATGGTGCAGGAGAATGCAGGGTACTGGCATGGTGCAGGAGAATGCAGGGTACTGGCATGGTACAGGAGAATGCAGGGTACTGGCATGGTACAAGAGGATCCGGGGTTGTGGGCATACTACAGGAGATGCAGTGCTGTGGGCATGGTACAGGTGGACCATGCCGGCAGCACTGCATCCCTTGTAGTGTGCCCGCAGCCCTGCATAATGGCAGGTAGTGCAGCTGTTTCACTCACCTGTTCCAGAGGCACCGACACATCATTGCGCACGCGCCGCCGCCGCTCGTATAATTTCGGCTATTCCCGGCCTCTCCCGAGCGGCGGCGGCGTGTGCGCGGTGACATGTATGCGATGGGTGGCGCCATTTTTAAAGCTTAAGCCCGTCGGAGCGGCCAGGGACTTTTTTTTTTTTTTTTTCCTTGACTCGAGTATAGGCCGAGGGGGACGTTTTCAACACAAAAAAATGTGCTGAAAAACTCGGCTTATACTCGAGTATATACGGTATTAATATTGCATTTGCAATTTGCACATAAGGACTGTTTTTGCATATAGCACCAATTGCGAATAAGGGGAAGTGGCCCCTCTTTAATATAAAAGCACCTTCAGCCAGTACTTTTTGTTTTTGTTGCTAATATTGCATTTGCGTTTGTTGCACATAAGTGTTGTCACCAATTATATATTTAAGGCATTGTCACTTTTTTGCGATATTTGCACTGTCACTTTTGGTTTGATTATTTAACTAAGAATATATTTATTTGTAAAAAAACTTGAATTAATTTAATATTTATTTATTTGTGAGCGCTGTCTTCCCCCCCTTTTTTTCACTATTATCAAACACATGGTGTTTTTAGGACTAGCAGCCCACCGTTTTTATAATTCTCACCAGTATAATTTATTATTTGTTAGCACTAACTTCCTAGGCGCGGTCACGTGATTTACAAAATCACCCCTTGGTTTATTGAAGGTGAGATTTGCATACTGTAATGTGATGGTGACACTTGTATACTGTGCTGTGAGGTGTTGGAGAGACTCGTATACAATGTTATGATGCAATGGTGAGACCTGTATACTGTGATGTAATGGTGGGACTTATATACTGTGCTGTGAGGTGGTGTTGAGGCTTGTATACTGTTATGTGATGGTCAGAGTTATATACTGTGCTGTGTTGTGATGATGAGTCATACTGTGCTGTGATGAAAATGATAGTTGTATGCTGTGCTGTGATGAAAATGATACTTGTATGCTGTGCTGTGAATTGAAGGTGAGAGTCATATACTGTGCTGTGAATTGAAGGTGAGAGTCATATACTGTGCTGTGAATTGAAGGTGAGAGTCATATACTGTGCTGTGACTTGAAGGTGAGAGTCATATATTGTGCTGTGAATTGAAGGTGAGAGTCATATACTGTGCTGTGAATTGAAGGTGAGAGTCATATATTGTGCTGTGAATTGAAGGTGAGAGTCATATACTGTGCTGTGAATTGAAGGTGAGAATCATATACTGTGCTGTGATGAAAATGATACTTGTATGCTGTGCTGTGAATTGAAGGTGAGAGTCATATACTGTGCTGTGAATTGAAGGTGAGAGTCATATACTGTGCTGTGAATTGAAGGTGAGAGTCATATACTGTGCTGTGAATTGAAGGTGAGAGTCATATACTGTGCTGTGAATTGAAGGCGAGAGTCATATACTGTGCTGTGAATTGAAGGTGAGAGTCATATACTGTGCTGTGAATTGAAGGTGAGAGTCATATACTGTGCTGTCAATTGAAGGTGAGAGTCATATACTGTGCTGTGAATTGAAGGTGAGAGTCATATATTGTGCTGTGAATTGAAGGTGAGAGTCATATACTGTGCTGTGAATTGAAGGTGAGAGTCATATACTGTGCTGTGAATTGAAGGTGAGAGTCATATACTGTGCTGTGAATTGAAGGTGAGAGTCATATATTGTGCTGTGAATTGAAGGTGAGAGTCATATACTGTGCTGTGAATTGAAGGTGAGAGTCATATACTGTGCTGTGAATTGAAGGTGAGAGTCATATACTGTGCTGTGAATTGAAGGTGAGAGTCATATACTGTGCTGTGAATTGAAGGTGAGAGTCATATATTGTGCTGTGAATTGAAGGTGAGAGTCATATACTGTGCTGTGAATTGAAGGTGAGAGTCATATACTGTGCTGTGAATTGAAGGTGAGAGTCATATACTGTGCTGTGAATTGAAGGTGAGAGTCATATACTGTGCTGTGAATTGAAGGTGACGCTTGTATACTGTGCTGTGAGGTGATAGAGATAATCTTATACTATATTGTGGGTTGATGGGGAGAATTGTATACTGTGCTATAGGGCGATGGAGAGACCGATGTATAATGATGAGTCTTTCATACAGTAAGCTCAGCACTTCATACCACTAATTTGTACAAATCTTGAACGCACCATTTCTCTTCTCAATGACCGTAACAGAAATCGCTAATGTTGTGGAAAATGTCCGCTATCACTGACGGTCTACACCCTTCGTTATTACCAGCCTTTCTATTTTTCCACCTATTACATGGCTCGTGGTAACCTCATTTATGCTTTGAGTGTCTTCTCACATGCACCCTACACCTCTAAGCGACTACACACATGTGCATCCTTCGCCCACTGAAGATCATTAGTTAAATTTACCATGCAAATCACTCTTTTTTTCCTATAGCACTTATCCATCTGGGCTCAGTTTGCTTTACTTTTTCCAGTAGCCTTCCTAAGGAATTTATGTCCCTTTATCCTTTTGATGTCTTCAGAATGTGGTGACTGCAGCCCTATCTACAGCTGCAAGAAAAAGTATGTGAACCCTTTTTAGATTGTAAGCTCTAACGAGCAGGGCCCTCTGATTCCTTTTTGTTCCAAATTGTATTGTAACTGTAATGTCTGCCTTAATTTTGTTAAGCGCTGCGCAAACTGTTGGCGCTATATAAATCCTGTATAATAATAATAATTATATGGATTTCTGCACAAATTGGTCATAAAATGTGATCTGATCATCATCATCTAAGTCACAACAATAGACAATCACAGTCTGCTTAAACTAATAACACACAAAGAATGAAATGTTTCCATGTTTTTATTGAACACACCATGTAAACATTCACAGTGCAGGTGGAAAACGTATGTGAACCCTTGGATTTAATAATTGGTTGAACCTCCTTTGGCAGCAATAACTTCAACCAAACGTTTCCTGTAGTTGCAGATCAGACGTGCAGAACGGTCAGGAGTAATTCTTGACCATTCCTCTTTACAGAACTGTTTCAGTTCAGCATTTTTCTTGGGATGTCTGGTGTGAATCGCTTTCTTGAGGTCATGCCACAGCATCTCAATTGGGTTGAGGTCAGGACTCTGACTGGGCCACTTCAGAAGGCGTATTTTCTTCTGTTCAAGCCATTCTGTTGATTTATTTCTATTCTTTGGGTCATTGTCCTGTTGCAACACCCATCTTCTGTTGAGCTTCAGCTGGTAGACAGATGGCCTTAAAGCGGAGATCCGGGCACAAAAACAGTTTTTCAATAAACATACCCCCGGGACAGTCAGGGCTAGTACATTCCACAATGGCTAACCTCTGAACTGTCCCGGTTCGCACTTACCTGCAAGAAGAAATACTCACTTATAAAATTTCTTCTCCAGCGTTGCCATCTCTGTTGTGGGCAGCTGAAGCCAGCGCGATCCTCTTCTGCGTCCTCTTCCGCGTCTTCTTCTCCCAGAATGCGCCTTCACCGGCCCCTCTCGTAACTTCCGAAGCGGCGCACCGGAAGTGACGAGCGGGGCCGGTGCCGTCACATTGATTCCTGGGAGCAATGACGTTCAGCTCCCAGGAATCCTTGCAAACCGGAAGAGACGGCGTGGGCCGAGGTCACAGAGGGAGGAAGTGACGAAAGGTGAGTATTTCTTTCTACAATTACAAGGTAAGTAAAAAAAAAAAAAATCCTAACTATCCAATTCCTTTTCAGGTGAATCAAAGCAAGCGGATGGGCACAAAATCGATTAGGTTGATTTTGTGCCCGGAACTCCGCTTTAAGTTCTCCTGCAAAATGTCTTGATAAACTTGGGAATTCATTCTTCCTTCGATGATAGCAATCCGTCCAGGCCCTGACGCAGCAAAGCAGCCCCAAACCATGATGCCCCCACCACCATACTTCACAGTTGGGATGAGGTTTGGATGTTGGTGTGCTGTACCTCTTTTTCGGCCACACATAGTGTTGTGTTTTTCTTCCAAACAACTCAACTTTGGTTTCATCTGTCCACAGAATATTTTTCCAGTACTGCTGTGGAACATCCAGGTGCTCTTGTGCAAAACTAAACGTGCAGCAATGTTTTGTTTGGACAGCAGTGGCTTCCTCTGTGGTATCCTCAAATGAAATCCATTCTTGTTTAGTGTTTTACGTATTGTAGATTCGCTAACAGGGATGTTAGCATTTGCCAGTGACTTTTGTAAGTCTTTAGCTGACACTCTAGGATTCTTCTTCACCTCATTGAGCAGTCTACGCTGTGCTCTTGCAGTCATCTTAACAGGACGGCCACTCCTAGGGAGAGTAGCAGCAGTGTTGAACTTTCTCCATTAATAGACAATTTGTCTTACCGTGGACTGATGAACAGCAAGGCTTTTGGAGATACTTTTTTATAACCCTTTCCAGCTTTATGCAAGTCAACAATTCTTAATCGTAGGTCTTCTGAGAGCTTTTTTGTGCGAGGCATCATTCACAACAGGCAATGCTTCTTGTGAAAAGCAAACCCAGAACTGGTGTGTGTTTTTTATAGGGCAGGGCAGCTGTAACCAACACCTCCAATCTCATCTCATTGATTGGACTCCAGTTGGCTGACATCTCACTCCAATTGGCTCTTGGAGATTTCATTAGTCTAGGGGTTCACATACTTTTTCCACCTGCACTGTGAATGTTTACGTGGTGTGTTCAATAAAAACATGGCAACATTTCATTCTTTGTGTGTTATTAGTTTAAGCAGACTGTGATTGTCTATTGTTGTGACTTAGATGATGATCAGATCACAATTTATGACCAATTTGTGCAGAAATCCATATCATTCCAAAGGGTTCACATACTTTTTCTTGCATCTGTTTTTTTTTTTTCTTTGGTTGTCAAATATTATATCTGCCTACTTTTTGTAGCAGACTTTGCAAAAAATACAATCTAAATGTAAGACCTACATTATACAATTGGGTTTGCAAAAAATGTAAAAGTGTGTTCCAGCTGTCGTGTTGTGAAGATTCTGGCTCTGACTTCCTTATTTTGATATGGCATTCAGCAAATGTCTAACTGATAAGATAGTCCATTGCTGACTTTTCCTGGTACAGTTTATCCCAGGAACAAAATTCACCCTGGCGTATAAGGGCTCCTTTACACTGGCGCTAGCCCTTGTCATTCCTCTGAAAAGCAATCTCCTTCAGTCACTAGACTCTGCTCAGCACGTTTCATCAATGCCCCTCATTACATCAGCATTGACAAAACGCATTGGGGGTGGTCTAGCGATCCTGGAGTGAAACTAGTATTTGTGGGCTGGAGGAGTTTAGTCAGTGACTGGTGGTACACAGGAAAGTTTAGTTAGACCACACCGCTCTGCCTCATGCCCTTTACTCTGAAACAATTTCTGCTTTGCTTTCATGTGAATTTACTCCAAGCATCAGACAGATCCAATGTTTGGAATATAACAGGACTGACTTTATTAACAGACAGCATAGCATTTATACACAAAAACTCCATAGACAGGTATGGCACACATTACAAGTCCCAGGAGAAAATTACATTACTTGAACAAATAAACAATCTAGCACAAGAAAACAATGGTTTCCTTCCCGGCACCTAGCCATCTGCCATCTGGAGGCAATTAAACAAAGTGAGAGCTTATCACCTAAACCTAATTTCAGCACACATTAGTTGATGCCAGGGAACCCGTAACAGAACACATTGCTCCAGGATAATAAGTACACTGTGCACAATTTGCCAAGGTGTCCCAGAAACCGTTGTTCCAGCCATTTTTGCATGGAAAGGGTAGCTGGTAAAATCCATGGCCAGCCAGGTACCCAGGGAAATTATATAACACTGTTGAGGAAAAGGTTCCTTGTAAACCCTGTGTCAAATGTGGGAACAACTTAAAATTTATAATGAAGGTATACTAGACAGCTACTGAAATATTCAGTGAATATTTAAAATGAACAGACACACCAAGAGCAGTTTTGATAAAAAGCATAAAACAAAACTTTACTGGACATCAAAATACATAAAGCTTCTTACACATAAAAGTTACCATAAACATTACACAAAATACCACGACTTAAACATACACTCCTATTCCCAATACCCTAAAATATCAAATAATACTTAGCTCTGGTAGTTGAATGTCAACAGCTTACACTGGATAGCTGAAGGAACAGGATAATAAGAAATCCTGGCTGCATGCTTGGTCTTTCCACAGCTCCAAAAAACAGACTATTCCTCATGCTATGGACTCTTTTTATAATCCTGTATACCAGAGACTACACACAGAATGTAATCATTCCTCTTGACCACTCAGGTCATTTTGTGACTGAGGTCAGAAACACATGGTTGCACTTCCCCCCACAACTACATGGTCAATTGGATATGCAGCAGCCATCTTTTAAATACACAACGTCAAAAGCTCACTAAACCATCTGTGGATGAGAGATATTATTATACATGTAGGAGAACATTTGTCATGAATCCGTTAAAAATATCCACAACTGATACAATCCACCTGTTGATCCCTTACATAGGCAATAATTACAATTCATACATTTCTACTTCTCGTAGGGGCCTAGCTTTCCTCAATCTTTCTCTTACGTACTCTGACAGACGCAGCTCTCCATAGTTTCTTCACCAATGGGTAATGCACCATCTACAGGAGTAGACTAGGCAGTGAAACGTTTTAGAAACTTTTCACCTGACACGCCTATAGGGACTGTCCTCCTGACATTACCCCAGCACACCGTGCTCACTAATCAGTTTCTTGCTGAGCAGGTTGTGGTCCGCCCAAGCCTGTGAGCAGATGCCTCGCCGGGATACATCAACCTGGAACACCCTGAGTTGCAGCATACCCCTCTTTGGCTGGCAGCACCCCCACTCCAGGTGGGAGGCGAACTGCCTTTGGAGCAGAGCCCCACCGTCCATGGTATGGTGAGTGATGCTACGCCCCCTGTGTCCCTGGGACAGTTATCTGTAGGGGTGATGTGGGCTTACTCCTGGAGATAACAGGGCTGTGCTCTCTGAAAGATCCCCTGGCCTGTTAGGACAGGTCCTGCCCTCCCCGCTCCCGCTGGGGTCGCTGTAGCAGCATCTGACGCCTTTGGGGGGGTGTGAAGCTGTTACTTTGTCCTGGCGGGGTCAACTGAGGTGGATTCCTGCGGTGGCCTCATTCCCTGGCCTCCTGAACGCTTGGCGCCGTTTTTGGCCGCCATTTTGGGTCTGGGCATCAGGCTGTATCAGTTTAAGGGCAGCAGCCATTTTCCTTGCCTTGCTGTGTGCTTGGCTCAGTTTTCGGGGAGCCAACTTAAGTGTGGGCAGGCCACCCTGTATGGGCGGCATCCATTTTCTCTTTGCTTTCATATACTTTTCTATGGCACCATGTTATTGTGGTCAAGGGGGTTTGGCCTCCAGTGCTGTTTGGTCACTTCCTCCCAGAGTTTCACTTGCTGAGGACCGCTTGCAGAGCGGTTGCTGCTCCAGGTTCTGGCACAGTAAGGGGGTTTCTAGTCCTTAGGGAATTCCTCAGACACACTTAGCTCCTATCAGGATACCTGTTGGCTTAAAGGGGGACTCCAGCAGTAGCACGGTGTAGTGGTGCGGACTGCAATCTCAATTTAAAGGGCCAGTGTGCTCTTTTTCTGCCTTGCTAAAAATGGAGTCCCAAGGTGAAAATTTCCCCTCTGATCTTATTTGTGCATATGGACCGTCCGGATAACCTTCTTTAGTGTCTCTGTCTGCAGCCATAGAAACTCTGGTGTCCAAAGTAGATCTTGTAATGAAACAAGTTGCTATCCAAAAACGGCAGATGCCCTCTCAGTCCACTGATTCAGAGCCTGCTGTGGTTGCCATGGACAATGCCCTAACTGAGGGATCCCTGTCCTCTCAGTCAGACGGCGAGGAGGATGAGCCCTCCTCAGCTGCAGCACCGGAACGCGCTTTGGTGGAAGCACTGGTTCGCTCAGTCAGGGAGACTTTACATATTGATGATGAGCCACACAGTCAGGAAAGCAGGTTGTCTTTGGCCCCGCAAAGCCCAGAAGTCGGGTCAGGTTTTTCCTTGCCCCGAGGATTTTCCAGATATTGTGAATGAGCAACGGCGGCGCATTAAGCACACGCTGGTGGTACCCAAACGCTTTCAACGCCATTACCCTTTTGCAGACTCAGTTTCCAATCGGTGGACCACACTGTGTCACGGTTGAATAAGTCAACTGTGGTACCCATGGATGACTTCCTGGTGTTTAAGGACCCGGTGGACAGGCGCATGGACACACTTTCCCGCCACCTGCACTTGGTGGCAGGCTTGCTCCTCAAACCGGTGTTCGCCTCTGTCCTAGTTTCTCAGATGGTTACGGAATGGATTAAGGTGCTTAAGAGCCACTTGCTGGCTGAGTCGGTTCCTCTAACTCTCATTGAGCTCACGGATCAGATGGCCCAGGTCATGGTATATCTGTGTGATGCGGCCCTGGACGGGGCTCCTCAGGTCGCCAGAGTATCTGCGGTGGGGATCGCCTTTCCCCGCATAGTTTGGCTGAAGAGCTGGTCGGCGGACCAGGCTTCTAAGAAGGCCATGTCTGATCTTCACTTTTTGGGTGAACACCTTTTTGGTGACTCCTTGGGTAAGCTTATCAAGGGTCTCACAGGGGGTAAGAGTACTCTTCTCCCCCAATCCACAAAAGGTAAGGCACCTCGCAGTAAGCGGGGACCTTCCTTCAAGGCTCACCAGGGGCTTTTTCGTGCTTCAGGGGCGCAGGAAAAAGGTAAACCATTCAGAACCTCCGGAGGAAACAAAAGGGCCTGGTCGGTTAAGCCCAAGGCCCGGCAGTCCGGTGCAATGGACAAGTCCTCCTCTGCATGAAGGGACCCCCTCACCCGGTTCAGGGGTGGGGGGACGTCTGCGTTACTTTCGGGAACCCTGGACGTCTCTGATTCCAGACAAGTGGGTTCACAAATTGATTCGTACAGGGTACAAGATCGAATTTCGGTCTCGCCCAGCAGACAGGTTCTTTCCATCAAATCTCCGTCTGTCTCCGGATTGTTTAACGGATCTCAAGGGGGCAGTGCAAGATCTTCTTGCACAGGGAGTTATTGTCCCGGTTCCTCAGCGGGACAGGTTTCGAGGTTTTTACTCAAACCTGTTCAGGGGGCCCAGGATGGAGGGCAAGGTGTGTCCAGTTCTGGACCTCAAGTCGCTGAACCGCTTTGTGCGGGTGTAGAAGTCCAGGATGGAATCCGTCCGGTCGGTGGTGGCGTCTTTAAAACAAGGAGATTTTCTGGTCTTCATTGAATTGAAGGATGCATATCTGCACATCCCTATTTACAAGGGCCATCAGAGGTATCTCCGTTTCGCTGTGGCAGAGGGGTAATTTTCAATTTGTGGCATTACCCTTTGGTCTAGCTTCCATTCCCAGGGTCTTCACCAAGGTTTTGGCCCCCGTGCTGGCTCTGCTGCGCAAGAGGGGGATTGCGGTCCTCAGTTATCTTGACGATCTCCTGCTGAGGGCGAGCTTGTGTGCCACTTTGTCGAGCGGTCTGACAGTCATGGGTCAGACGCTCCAGGAGTTCGGGTGGACCATCAACTTCCAGAAGTCTGCACTGACCCCGTCAGTACGTCTGAATTATCTGGGCATGGTATTGGACTCCGCTCAAGCGAAGGTTTTTCTCCCAGAGCAAAAACTTCAGACTTTGCAGGGGGAGATCAGGGTTCTTATGGACACCCATCTCTCCTCCCTGAGGACCTGCATGATGTCCCTGGGGCTGATGGTGGCGGCCTTCGAGGCGGTCCCCGGTTGCCCAGTTTCACAAGTCCTCTACAAGCGGAGATCCTTGCCAAATGGAACAAGGATCCACAGTTTTTGGACAGGTTGAGTTGTCTAAGCCATCTCACAAGGTCGGAGCTGTTGTGGTGGCTTTGGTCGCTTGCTCTTTGCCAAGGCAAGTTGTTCCTAACGTTGTTGTGGACGGGGGTCACCATGGATGTCAGCCTGATGGGCTGGGGTGGGGTGTTGGACACGCTTTGTGCCCAAGGTCCGTGGTTGACGGAGAAAACATCCTTACCGATGAATGTTCTGGAGCTCAGGGCGATCGAACTCTGCCTGCTCTATTGGATGTCTCGGCGCCACGGTTTCCCGGTTCGGGTGCAATCAGACAATGCCACAGCTGTGGCTTACATCAATTACCAAGGGGGCACCAGGATTCCCCAAGTGGCCAAGGAGGTGGCCAAGATTCTGGCCTGGGCTGAGGCGCACGTTCTGGCTCTCTCCGCAGTTCACATTCCAGGAGTGGAGAACTGGCAGGTGGACTATCTGAGTCGTCAGTCCCTGGATCAGGGGGAATGGTCCCTGCATCCGGATTTGTTCTGCCTCCTGTGTTGCCAGTGGGGAAATCTGGAGGTGGATCTTTTCGCGTCTCGCCTAAACAAAAAGGAGGAGAGGTTTGTGGCCAGGGCTCAAGATCCTCTGGCAAACACCACAGACGCGTTGGTGGCGCCTTGGAGCCAATATCGCCTGATTTATGCCTTTCCTCCGATACAACTGTTGTCCAGGTTCCTCCGCAGGTTGGCGGCGGTGCAGGTGATTCTGGTGGCTCCAGACTGGCCTCGCCGGTCTTGGTACCCAGACCCAGTAAAGATGGTCGTCAAGCCTCCCTGGTGGCTGCCTCTAAGAGAAGATCTGCTGTCTCAAGGGCCGATCTCCCATCCTGCTTTATGGTCGCTGGCTTTAACGGCGTGGCTGTTGAAGGCCAGGTGTTGAGGGACAGAGGTCTCTCTGATTCTGTGATTCCTACCTTGCTGAGAGCTAGGAATACGAATTCCAGGAAGATTTATCATCGTACTTGGAAGCTATATATTGCCTGGTGTGACCCGCAAGGGTTGCATCCTCACGCTTTTTCGGTGGCGAGGGTCTTAGCCTTCTTGCAGGAAGGAGTGGAGCAACGTTTGTCGTTGGGCACGATTAAAGGTCAGGTGTCGGCCTTAGCCATTTACTTTCAACGTCCCTTGGCGACTAACTCTTTGATTCAAACCTTTTATTCAAGGGGTGCGTCATCTGGCCCCTCCGAGGAGGTCCCCTTTTGGGATCTGAATTTTGTTTTGTCCGTTCTGCAATGACCTCCCTTTGAAAATATCAGAGAACTCTATCTGCCTTTGTTATCTCAGAAAGTTGCCTTTCTGGTGGCTATCACCTCTGCTCGCAGGGTGTCTGAGTTAGCGGCTCTGTCTTGCCATTCGCCTTATCTGGTCGTTCATAGGGATAAGGTTGTTCTGCAACCTAACCAATCCTTTCCCCCTAAGGTGGTGTCGGCTTTCCACCTCAATGAAGACATTGTTTTGCCTTCACTTTGTGCGAAGCCCAAGCATCCCAGAGAATTTGCCTTGCATTCGCTGGATGTAGTTCAGGTAATTAGGGTTTACCTGTCGGCCACGAAATCCTTTCGGACGTCTGATTCCCTGTTTGTTTTTCCTGAGGGATCTCGTAAGGGTTCGGCTGAGTCTGCTGCAACCATATCAAAGTTGATCAGACAGACTATTGTTCAGGCCTATTCATTGAAGGGTCAGGTTCCTCATTTCCCTGTGAGGGCGCATTCTACTAGAGCGCTGAGTGCCTCTTGGGCTTCGGTGGCTCAGGTGTGTAAGGCGGCGAACTGGTCGTCCGTGCACACTTTTACAAAATTATACAAGATTGATTTGATGGCATCCTCGGATGCTTACTTTGGTCGCAAGGTTTTGCAGGCTGCTGTTTGCTGAAGAGATTTACTGTTCTCTTTCAGGGGTGAATTTTTGTTTTGGGGTAAGCTCCTGTTCGGGTTGAGCTTCTGTTGCCCTGTTGGCTATGTTTTCTCTAGCCTTTGCTGAAATGTTAACAGTTGTTGGTTGCGTCCTTCCCACCCCTCATGCCTACACTGCTATGGGACATCCCATTGGTGAAGAAACTATGGAGAGCTGCATCTGTCAGAGGACATAAGAGAAAATATACTTTTTGTAAGAACTTACCATAAAATTATTTTCTCTGAGTCCTCTGACAGACGCAGCTCCCGCCCTTCTATTTTGGGGTTGGTTGTGTTTTCCTTCCCTACTTGCTACGAAACTGATTAGTGAGCACGGTGTTTCTGGGGTAATGTCATGAGGGACAGCCCTTATAGGCGTGTCAGGTAAAAAGTTTCACTGCCCAGTCTACACCTGTAGATGGCGCATTACCCATTGGTGAAGAAACTATGGAGAGCTGCGTCTGTCAGAGGACTCAGAGAGAAATTTTACGGTAAGTTCTTACAAAAATTAAATTTTTTCTCTTTCGTTCATTGACGGACACAGCTCCTGATTCTTCTTAACTATTAGGTTATACTGCCCCCCACAGGAGTAGAACACTAGGCAGTAAAAAGCTTGACTATGCCTATGGGCAGTCCAAGGGGGTATACACCCACTCAGCTATAGGCACTCAGGTTTTTTTCTGCCTAGTCAGGAGTAAGGTCCTTGCTGGGATCTCTGGTCCTGGCAATTTTTTCATTTTAAATGGAATTTTTTTCCTCTATTATTTTGGTCCTGTGAGAACAACAATAAAGTGCCGGACTGGGCAACAAACTGGATAATATAGATCCTGAGGGTCCCCTCAGTCCGGCCAGCGAGCGCGTATAGATTGCAGGTCCGCACTAGTTTGGCCGCGACAAAGCCCCTCTGGATGGGGGCTGGCCTGCAAGTTAAACATCCCGCAAGGACGCATACGAACTGGCTTCGGCCTCAGTCGTAGCGTTTTTTCTTCTGGCCAACAGCACCCATATTACGATGGAGCAGTGTCCTGTCCGGAGCGGTGCCCACCCTGTTCCTTGTGTGATAAGTAGCTGTCCCCCCCCCACTACCCCTGGAGGGTTTTGGGGTCAGCGTAGGCCCCTCCCTGGGATGGTCGGACCTCTGGGTTCCCCTCCCTTCCCCCAGCCCCTCTAAAATTTTGGTCACTGTGGGTCTTTCAGCCCCCAACCCCGTCCCCCGTGGGTGAGGTGATTAGCTGGCTTTGCCACATGCTCTTAAGGGGGGCTGGTTGGAGTTGCTGCTGACCAGGTTTTCCTGGTGCGCAACGCGGGGTTGAGCAGGGTGTCCTGCCATCCTGAGGGTTGATGACTAGGGCAGGGATGTCCTCTGGTCTGCCTGTGGCAGTTAGGCTGGGAGAGCAGATGTTTTACCTGCGAGGAAGCCACTGCCTCCCATTTGGGCTTCCGCCTTCCCCTCCTCTGCCCCTGGATGGTCAGCTCCACAGGGGCTCGTGTCCTGGTGCTGCCGTTGGGGGGAGGCCCCAGTCCCTTTAGCTGAAGCCCCCACTTTTCCTTTGGGCATCTGCCAGGCTAAGGATCTGTGCAATTGCGACTGGGCCCCTACGAAAGTTTAGGCCGCAGCTTGTGGCCTGCTGGGCCATATTGTCAGCTTGGCATCTCCCGTGGATTGGGTGGCGCTGTGGGGGCGCTTCATTTTTAATGACAGTCTTGCCGCCGTTATTGTGTGGGGCACCTGCCTTGTTTTAGCAAGGGTACCCTGCCTGCGCGTGCACGGGACGGGGCTATGTCCTATATGTCCTCTATGGAGGGTGACCCCCTTGTTTTTTTCATGGTCCAATAGGTTGTCCATTTGCGGACCCTTGGCCGTTGTCCCCTTTGCGGGATCACAGTCGGCGGCCTCTCCTGATTGTTATGTTTTTGGGGTGAGCTCAGTATATAGTGACCCTACTGGGTCTACATCCACGCACCCTGAGTGCTCAGATAGTGAGGATGATTCCTCTGCTCCTCTGTTAGTGCAAGTGCCTGAAACTTTAAAAATGGAGGGGCGGCTGGTGTCGCATCAGAGTTACCGGTTCCTTTTGGCATCCACAGACCCTTCAAAGTGGCGAGGGCGTTCCTCTTTCTGCTTACCTTGACAACATTGTCACAAACAGTGAGGTTGTCCAAAACGCAGTGGTTGCTAGGTGTTTTTTTGCTTGCGGTATCCTTATGAGGATTTAGTGCGTAAAAGGTGGACGGTCCCACCATGACCGGTGCTAGACTATTTTACGCCCTAGGCAAGACCAGCTACACGCGCCCCCCCCCCCCCCCAAAACAATAAAATAAAATAAAGAGGGATGGGTTTAAAAACTCCTCTATGTCATATTCAGTGACCCTGATCTGATGGTTCCTCCATGTAATGCTTTCATACCCAGTGACCCCCATATTCCTCCATGTCACACCTGGGGATCCTGATGTCCCATGTCACACCTGGGGACCCTAATGTTTTCCCATGTCACATCCTGAGACCCCAATATTCCTCCATGTTGTGCTGTCATACCCAGTGACCCCAATGTTCCTCTATGTCACACCAGGTGCCCCTGATGCTCCTCCATGTCATACTCGGAGACCCTGATGTTTTTCCATGTCACACCTGGGGACCCTGATGTTGCTCCGTGTCACACCTGGGGACCATGATGTTCCTCCATGTCACACCTGGGGACCTAAATCCCCCATGGCATACCAAGGGGTCACAATTCCTAATTGCACACCTGGTGACCCCAAACTCCTGTTACCCCTATCCCCCATGTCATAGCTTTATGACTCTGATTCCCCATGGCACACCTGGTGACCCCAATTCCCTTTCACACCAGGGATCCTCCATGTCACACCCAGGGACCCTGATCCCCTGTTCTGGGGACACTCACTGGGCAGTATGAAGAGAGTGGCCCGCACTCTGTCCTCCTTCACTGTGATCCTGCTAAATTCCTTCTCCCAGGACGCTCCTCTCCTGGACCACAGTGCTCACCACAGCTCCAACCGGCTCCTGGTGGAGGGAGAAGCAGCAGTCAGAGAGCTCCGCACATACTTCATCACCAACCTCATCGTTTCCGCTCCAGTAAAGGTGCCGCCCTCCAGTGCCGAGCTCCGGCTCAGGTTCAGCTCTCCTCCGCTCCCTGCTTAACACTGACCCAGGGAAATGAACGGCTGCCCACCAGCTCAGTGTAGAGAGTCACGTCCTGCCCAAGGTTTAGGCCGCTCAGCTCCAGATGAAGAGGATCATTATGCAGGCAGCACTCCGGTGGGCTCCCTTTCTGCCTCTTGGGGCCCCCCCAACAATGGTGGAAATCCAGGGCCTGGTAGTAGTTCCGCCATTGCCCCAGACACATGGCATCTTCCTCTGTCCCTTCTTCCTCCCCCACTGCCGCACCTCCCCTCAGCTCACAAGGATCATTCATGATGGAGAGAGAATGCTGACTCGTGGCTGCGCCCCTAGGTGGCAATGCGCCCTAGGCGGCTGCCTAGTTTTCCTAGTGGAAGCACCGGCCCTGGGTCCCACCTGTAGTGAACTCGCCGGTTTCCAGTTCAAATTGAGTTACCTTCATTCCTGCTGAGGAGGCCCTGACCTTTACAGGTCCAGCTAATAAGAGGGCGGATGCTCTGGCCCGCCATATGCGTGCTTTGGCTGGTTCGGCAATTAGGCCGGTAATTACTGTTGCCCTGGTGTCACGAACTATGACCGAGTGGGCTAAGCTTTTACACGGGACCTGGAGAGAGAATAGCTTCCCCCTGTCTTTGGGGAGCTGGCAGACCGGTTGGTCCAGGGGTTACAGTTTGTGATGCCTCTTTTGATGCGGCTCCTCTGATTTCTAGGCTGTCTGTATCAGCAGTGGTCCTTCGGCGTATTGTCTGGCTAAAATGCTGGCGTGTGGACTAGACGTCTAAGAAGGCCTTATTTGGTCTCCCTCTTGTAGGGAGGCGCCTGTTTGGAGCTTCCTTGGATGACATTGTTAAAGGCCCCCCGGGGGGGGGATGGGGGGAAGAGTACTCTTCTAGTACTCAGCAGCTGAAAATAATTAATGGTGCTGACTTTTAAAAATCAGGCACCTACCAGTGCATGGAGTCCTGTTGCGTGGGTCTCTGAGGCTGCCATCTTGGGTTTGGGAGGCCGCTGTGATTTCCTGAGGAATCCCAGCTGGCTTCCCACTGTGCATGCATGGGATCAATTGTGTGATATGTTCTAGGAGGCTGTGGGCAATGAGGGGGATGAGATGAGCTACATCATTCTTGTGTAGGCAAGAATTGAGGAACTGGAATCTTGTAACTGTCAAAAAAAAGGTGCCTCCTCCCAAAAAAAAAAAAATTACCACTATGTTAGGAGTGGGAAAGGGAAGGAGGCATGCCTTTAAAAAACAGGTCCTGCATGTCCTTGAAATGTCACCCCCTATATAATAAAACATGGAATTCCAAAAGGGCATATTTATATGAAATAACCAAACATTGAAAAGAGGTTAAAAACTGAGAGAAGAAAATATACAAGAAAAGGAGAAGAAACAAATAATTGGGATTGGCTTAAAATTGTATTATCTAGCAGGGATCTAAACAAAAATACAAAAAAATGGTAATAACATTTTTCTTTGCTTCCAAACCGCACCCACAAAAACCAAATAATTACATGGATAAATAGCTTTTCGGTTTACATAATTGTGTTCAGGCTGGAATGCACCATTAAAGGGGGAAACAGACACTTCATTTAGGGTAGCCCTTGACATTGCAAAATGTTATTTAAAGGGTAAGTATGAAGTATAAAGGAGAGGTCAGCAATATTAGCCTCTATGCTTCCTCAGTGCAGGTTGTGTCTGCAGCCACGCTGGCACTTGTAGTTCCACACCATCTGGCAAGCTACAGGTTGTGCCGTGCACAGGATCTACTGGTGGTGCTGGGGCTGCACAGGCTATAACGCGCCGGGCACCACACTCTGATTATGTGCTGTTTATATGTAATATGCAATAAACACCCATCACTCACACATTCCTCCTTCCCTCCCTCCTTCCCCATTTCCTTTGTTTACCAAACGCCAACTCTGTTGCCATGAGCGCTGGCTTCTTTGTATGACATCACAAGCTTTCCGCTGACCTCACCCCCGAACTTCTCCTGACCTGTGTTCATTAACCTCTCCCCTGCCGTCATGTCATTCCCTATTATGGGTCCTATAACCAGGAGTGCTGTGTAATCCTACAAACAATCTGCCCCTTCCAGGCCTCTGCAGACCGTTGCATTGTTAACCCTTTTGTAGCTATAATGGTCCTCCAATGCCTTGCCTTAGACTAACACTACAGAATCTGATAACGCCAAATGGTTCTATAATCAGGTCAAATATCTATACTCAAAATGTAAAAAAAAAAAAGGATAGTGTAGGGAAGGATTACAACCCCTGTCAGGTCTTTATTGCTGTCTGTGTCCCCGTTAAAGAGATTCACTCTCTTTGTCCTGATGACTGTTGTCACCAGCAATGAAAGTGATGGATAATCCAACATGTTGCCACCAGAACAGTAATGGGGGGAAATCTTCCTATTGGGACGCTTGTTCCCATATCAACTGTTCAAAACTGGCCATACACAATACAATGTGATTATACAATCTCTCTTAGATTTAAATAAAGTCCGTAATAGGCGGACACACCTAAATAATCCATTCAACTCGTATCAAATCAGGAAAGCCCTCGCACTGCATAGCTGATGGTAGCCCAAAAGGGGATCGTACAATTAGATTACACAAGGGTCTATTTATTAACAAATTTGCTATTCAAATGGTTCCCATAATGGGGAAGATTTACTAAAACTGGTTCACAGAATCTGGTACAGCTGTGTATTGTAACTGTATTATAATTAAATTCTGTATTATAATAGTAAATTCTGTATTATAATAATAATAGCAACCAATCAGCTTCTGGGTTTTATTGTCAAAGCCTAATTGAACAAGCTGAAGGTAAAAGCCGATTGGTTACTATGCACAGCTGCCCCAAATTCTGTGCGCACCAGTTTTGGTAAATCCCCTCCTAATGGGGTTGATTTACTAAAACTGCAGAGTGCAACTCTGCATGGTAGCCAATCAGATTCAGCTTATTAAATTAAGCTTTGACAAAAAAAAAAAAAAGCTGTAAGCCGATTGGTTTCTATGCACAGCTGCACCAGACTTTGCACTTTCCAGTTTTGATATGAATGACCGCTCCTTCTAGTCGCCCTAATGCACTATTTTCCTGAAATACCTCATTATGACCACTAGATGGGGCTGACATTCATAGGAAATACATGTTAGACACATTTTGGGGATTATTCTTGACTGCCATGTTGATTTTATTTTTATAAATAGTCCCCATATATAGACACACCACAGTATATACAGAGGTTCCTTGATGTGGGCACTGCTGCTTACGCATGTATTTGCAAATGTGCGCAAACAAAACCCTCTGTTTTTATTGCAAATTGTTAGACTTAGACAATTTGGTTGTTTTGCAGGCTGGCTGGTAAGTGTGCTGGGAAATCTTTTGTTTATTTGCAATGTGCACCTTGCTGCGAAGGCCAGTTATAGGTTGGGGTGGTTGCCATTATTTTGTATTCATTAGAATTTACACTAAGTTGTGCATGCACAGCTGACTTTACATTTAGGCACAGAACCTGTGTGCCAGGTTGACTGAACTTCTGTGCATGCTGGCACGCTGCTGAGGGAGCTCAGACTATTGACGGGAGGTAAGTATTGCAGACTTTAGTGCTGTAATTGTTAGGGTAATACAGATGTGAATAATGTAACATGTAGTGTTAGGCCCCTTTCACATAGACGCTCCGATCAGTTTTTAAGGTGGACCCAGTCCACCTTAAAAACTTCATTTTTCTCTTTGGAGAACCTTCATTTTTCTCTATGGAGCGGCATGTGTAAATGGACATGTGTTTGTTCCATCCAATTTGATCCAATTCGCCAAAAACAAACAGATGAGAATACGTTCGCCATCCCTCCAGCGGATCGAATGGCAGTCAGGGGATCAAGAAAAGGCAGTCCATTTACATCAAGCGGCCCACAGAGGTGAGTGGTCTGTGTCCGTGATCGCTCTGCATGAGTGGGTTGACTCAACTTCTGTGGCACGCCAGTGAGGGAGCTCAGACCATTGATGGAGAGGTAAGTATTGCATACTTTAGGTTTGTAATTGTTGGGGTAACACAGGTGTGATTAATGTAACATGTAGTCTTTGGCCCCTTTCACACGAACGTTACGATCAGTTTTTCAGGCATATCCGATCGGAACCTCCATTCTTCTCTATGGAGCTGCGGGTGTATATGGACATGTGTCTGTTCCATCCAATCCGATCCAATTGGATGGCAGTCGGGTATAAATGGACAGGTGGTCAGTTTACATCCAGTGGCCCACAGAGGTGAGTGGTCTAAATCCGTGTCCGCTCTGCAGGAGCGGGCCAGCCCTGTCTTCCGTCTGCTCAGCAGGGATCAGTGGAGAGATCCCCTGCTGAACAACGGGATTGCAGCCACAGTCCACCCTGTGTAAAAGGGGCCTAATAGGGATCCAAGGGTAACCAACAGCTACATCGCTCGTGTGCCCTTTTAGCTCTGATGGAACAGCGCCAGGGAGATGCAGGCATTTGACACACCCAGAAGGTTCGATAGCTAAAGATCTTAGCGGCGCTTCCATAGGCGTGCGCAGCCTATTGCATTAGGGTGTGCACCCTAAAGCACAAACTCACGCCGCGCACGTGTATATATATGTATATATATATATATATATATATATATATATATATATATATTTAAAACAATAAATCAGAACAATCTGCATGTGAATCTAAACTATCAGTAGGTAGCCATTTGCCAGATGGGTCTGACTAGGGCCTCTTTCACGCGGTCCGCATTCCGTTGCGAACTGTGCTCTGCTCAGCGGGGATCGATCCGCCGATCCCCGCTGAGCCGGCGGATGACAGCTCTGTTTCCGCACACAGTGCGGAGAGGGAGGTGTCAGAGCCCCGCTGCTCTCTATGGGGAATCGGATGAGAGCGGACCGCTTGTCCGCTCTCATCCGATCCCATCCGATCCGATCCCCTGGACGGATGGAAAATAGGGTTTCCATCTGTCCGAATTTCACGGACAGGATCGGATGCGGATAGCAGCGGGTGTCAGCGGACATGTCACCGCTGACATCCGCTGCTCCATAGGGCTGAATGGGGCATCCGATCGATCAGATCCGCCTAAAAAAACTGACAGGCGGATCTGATCGGAACGCCCGTGTGAAAGAGCCTTAACGCTGAACAAATTAGTAAATTGAATAAAAATGCAGCAGGTGGCAGCATGAAAAAGGAAGAAATAAACTTACTGTACATGGCTGAGAAAAAGATTAAAATCTGAAAAATATATATAACATAAATAAACAATAGCTATCATTAAAGCTGCTAAACTAAAAGATTAGGGTGATTAACTAACTAGAGAATCCATAGAAAGAAAGATGGTAGTGCTAGCATACACTATAATAATAATAATAATAATAATAATAATAATAATAATTATACTGTATAATTTGTATTATTAGTATAGTGTATGCTAGCACTACCATCTTTCTTTCTATGGATTCTCTAGTTAGTTAGTCACCCTAATCTTTTAGTTTAGCAGCTTTAATGATAGCTATTGTTTATTTATGTTATATATATTTTTCAGATTTTAATCTTTTTCTCAGCCATGTACAGTAAGTTTATTTCTTCCTCCTTCATGCTGCCGCCTGCTGCATTTTTATTTAATTTACTACAACCAATAAATTACTCAATTTATTAAAAATTGTATTGATCATGATTTCAAAACTAAAAAAATCACCTAGTAGAAGATATTGGCTGCCGTGCAGTAAGCCGTTCCCGTTCAACTTCTGGGAGAGCGGGATACCGATACGAGTAATGTGCCGCCAGCCCGCCACTGCCCGCTGATAACGCGAGTTACCCAGCCGGCGCCCTTGCGTTGCCGTGACTCCGCCTCCGTGTGACGTCATGGAACGCGCCACGCATAATACAGGGGGCTGGGGAGGTCTGGAGGAGGAGTATGTCCGACCGTCCAGAGTCCTCCTACACTGTGCGGCAATATCGCTCCGCTCGGCGCTCGCATAGTGTAACTGTCTGTGTAGGAGGATTGGAACATTGGATCGGCACTCGGCAGGGAAACAAATGCACGGTCGGCAAGGCAGTGCAGCACGGAGGTGATAGAGCCTCAAGTTTGAGGCTTGATTAGGGTGTGCCCAGGCACACCCGGCACACCCCGTGCGCACGCCTATGGGCGCTTCTAGCTCTGCGAGAAACCGAAGATTGGGTTTACTGGCTTCAGCACTGGTATTTAGAGTGTAAGTCCAGGAAAAAACTAATGCTAAACATGCTCTGTGCTACATTCTAACCCTAATCTATCTAATCCTGTAAAGCAAAATTTGCTGTACTTAACTATTCTGCACCCAATCCGGTCCGGTCTCCAGCGACGGAAGCTGTGTGTAGGAGAGGACTCACAAGGGCTGTGAAATGCCTGGGAAGTGACGTCACCCATAGAGTAACTATGGGGCTTCCGTTGTCGGCTGCCTCTCCTGCATCCGCCTCCACCCTAGAGCTTCCGCCGACAGCTGATGCTGGGACCAAGACAGCTGCAAAATAGGCAAGTACAACGATTTTTGCTTTACAGGGTTAGATAGATTAGGTTAAGAATGTAGCACAGAGCAGGTTTAGGGTATGTTAGGTTTTGCCTGAACTTCTACTTTAACCACTTGCCGACTGCCCTGTAGATTTGGTGCGGCAGGGCGGCTAGGCTGCGCATATTCACGTAGATCTACATGATTATGTGCACGTAGATTCGGCAGTGCGCACGCGTGCTGCCGGAGCCGCACTTCCGCTGTGATTAAACACAGCGGGAGCCAGACCGTGGGAAGAGGGGGCTCGATCGCCGCCGGCCTCTCACGATCTTCGGCTAGAATGACAGAAGAGCCGCCTGCTTATGTAAACAAAGCAGGCAGCTTTTCTGTCAGAGAGGTACACTTAGATCGTGTGTCTCAACTAAGCTGAATCACCGATCTCTCCCTGCCTCTTTCCAACCCATCCCCCCGCACAGTCAGAAAGCACTATTAGGCATACATTTAACCCCTTGATCACCCCCAGTGTTAACCCCTTCGCTTCCAGTGTCATTTATACAGTAACAGTGCATATTATTTAGCACTGATTACTGTAATAATGTCACTGGACCCCAAAAAAGTGTAAAAAATGTCAGGTGTCTGATCTGTGCGCTGCAATGTCCAATTTCGCAGTCCTGCTAAAAATCGTTGATTGCCACCATTACTAATAAAAAAAAATAAATAAATAAAAAGTCCAAAAAATCTATCCCGTAATTTGTAAACGCTATAACTTTTGCGCAAACCAATTAAAATTTTTTGGGATTTTTTTTACCAAAGATATGTAGCAGAATACAAATTGGCCTAAACTAATAAAAAAAAATTCGATTTTTTAAATTTTTTATTGGGAATGTTTTATAGCAGAAAGTAAAAAATATAGTGTTTTTTTTTTTTCTTTCAAAATTGTTGCTCTTTTTTTTTTTATAGCGCAAAATCTAAAAACCGCAGAGGGGATTAAATACCACCAAAAGAAAGCTCTGTTTGTGGAAAAAAAGGACATCAATTGTATTTGGGTACAGCGTCACATGACCGTGCAATTGTCAGGTAAAGCATTGTAGATGCTCTGGATCATGTATCCACTGCGGGTATAGGAATGTGTATATGGGATTGTATGGTTGGGTTTTCATTCGTTTTTTTTTTTATTGGTTGAGCCAGATGGACTTGTGTCTTTTTTTAACCTGACTAACTATGTAACTGTGTTACTATGTAGTGCCGAATCGCAAAAAATGGCCTGGTCATTAAGGGGGTAAAACCTTCTGGAGCTGAAGTGGTTAATCGACACAGTCATTCGAATTTGTATTCCAAAACAGTGTCTCCTTAAGAACCAGCACTTTGCCCCCCGCACTCTTTAATGAATAAAGCCATATATGTTTTAACCTTGGCATGAATGCCTGGACCAGATTTGGATACAACTCTTAGCTAATTTTCCCTTCTAGCAAACAAATGGATTAGTATTTCTGACTTTGTGCCGGAGATGATGGCCTTGTGTTACTGCCGCACCAGCTCCGTGTTTACAGAAAAGGAGGATTGTGCGTGGCAGACCACATTTTAAAATCCCAGAGACTATTTATTGCTACGCTTTCCAAGTTTATGACAATGCTGCCTTTGACTGACGCACAACAATATCAGTATGGAGCATTAATTAAAATAGATGACGCCCTTGTTTCTTCCATGAATACAACTCTGGGCTACACTTTTTATTTTTTAGCTTTGAATAGCATGGGGACGGGTAAAGACCTCCATATTTTCTCAGTACAGGGTTCTCCCCCTGTGCACACTTGACAGGTTTTAAAGCAATCAGTTGTGGACCTTAAGGGTCCTTTCACACGAACGATTTGATCAGATCCGCCTGTCAGTTTTACAGGCGGACCTGATCGGATGCTTCATGCATCCCTTTGGGGCAGCGGGTGTCAGCGGGGAGACATCTCTGCTGTCACCTGCTGCTATCCGATCGGATCCTAATCATGAAATCTGGAGGGATGGAAACATTATTTTCCATCCGTCTGGCGGATCGGATGAGAACGGACAGGCGGTCTGTTCTAATCCGATCTCCCATAGAGGAGAGCGGAGACGGAGCTGTCATCCGCCTGCTCAGTGGGGATCGATGGATCGATCCCCGCTGAGCAGAACGGACTCCATCGGCGGATGCGGACCGTGTGAAAGGACCCTACTTTTTTTTTTTCTGTCAGTCGGGGTAAAGTAACAGGTTCACCTAATTGCCAACCCCTCTCCCCCAGCTGCTTATACTAGGCTTTCATTTGCACCCCTACTGCTCCATTTACCTATGGGAGCCAGGAGAAGAACCAGTGTTGCCAACCTACCAGATTGAAATTTACTGACACAAAACCCAAAATTTACTGGCACAGCCAAGTTTTTACTGGCATTTCCAAAAGTTACAAAATTGCAGTTTTAGCCTCTTCAGCCCTGGAAGGTTTACCCCCTTCGTGACCAGGCCATTTTTTGCAATATGGCACTGCGTTACTTTAACTGACAATTGCGCGGATGTGCGACGCTGTACCCAAATAAAATGGGTGTCCTTTTTTCCCCACAAATAGAGCTTTCTTTTAGTGGTATTTGATCACCTCTGCGGTTTTTATTTTTTTGCAGTATAAACAAAAAAAATAGACAACTTTGAAAAAAAATATATATATTTTTTACTCTATGCTATAAAACATAAACATCCAATAAAAAAATGTAAAAATCAAACTTCTTCATCAATTTAGGTTAATATGTATTCTGCTACATATTTTTGGTAAAAAAAAAATCCCAATAAGCTTATATATTGATTGGTTTGCACAAAAGTTATAGCGTCTACAAACTATGAGATATATTTATGGAAATTCCATTTTTAAATTGTTTTTACTAGTAATGGCAGCGATCAGCGATTTTTAGTGGGATTGCGACGGACAAATCTGACACTTTTTGGGGACATGTGACACCAATACAGTGATTAGTGCTAAAAAATGCACTGTCACTGTACTAATGACACTTGCAGGGAAGGGGTTAAAATCAGGGGCAATCAAAGGGTTAAATGTGCTCCTAGGGAGAGCTTTCTAACTGGGGGGAGGTGCTTTGACTGGGGGAAGACAGAGATCCGTGTTCCTGCTTAGCAGAAACCCAAGATCTCTTTTTTCCCCTCTCACAGAACGGTGGTCTGCCTTGTCTACATGCCGTTCTGCCTCTCCTGAGAACGATTGTGGGGTGCAGGTGAACATTGGGTCCACCGGGCGCACTGATTGATTTCCACTGTGTCCAATCACAGCAGGAGCGGGTCGCCGGCAGGAGCGCCCATACCCAGTGCACAAAATCACGTAAAGGGGTTAAATATTTAGGCTACAAACAATGCAATGTGGTTTAAGGTAGATATTAAGGCAAAAAACTGAATTTTTGTAAAATCTTACCTGTAAAATTTCTTTTCTCTGAGTCCTCCGACAGTCCCCGCCACTTCATATTCATCACTAATGGGGTTATTGACCTTTGCTCCGTAGGAGTAGCTAGGCAACAAAAATTGTTAATATCAAAGCTTTTAGCATATCCCACCCCTAGGGGGTGGTCCCCTCAGTCAATACCTCCCTGCTTCCTGCATTCCCAACTCAGTTTCAGTAGCATAGCAGTAGAGTACATAAAACAAACCCCCAAAAAGAGGGGCGGGCGGCGACTGTCGGAGGACTCAGAGAAAGGAATTTTACAGGTAAGATTTTACAAAAATTCCGTTTTCTCTTACGTCCTCCGACAGTCGCCGCCACTTCATATTCATCACTAATGGGGACGTCCCATAGCAGTGTAGACATGAGGGGTGGGAAAAAAACGCAGCCGCGCCCAAAGCAACGCAGAACCCACATCAGAAAAAAAGGAACCTTGCCAAGTAAGGAAACCAACTGGGCAACATGGAAAAAATACTTGCTCAACAGAAGCAACAACCCAGGAAAAACAAGTAACCTAGGGATAAAAACATCCCAACAGTCAAGGACCCAAAACAAGGGACCCTAAGGCACTGCCGCACTAAGAACTTTGCGGCCAAAGGAAGCATCTGCTGATGCATGAACATCCACCTTGTAGAATTTTGAGAAGGTCTGAACGGACGACCAAGTCGCCGCCTTACACACCTGGGCAACAGAAGCCTGATGATGACAGGCCCAAGACGTACTCAGAGATCTGGTAGAGTGCGCCTTCACAGGTACGGGAGGAACCTTCCCCCTCAAAGCACAGGCCTGCTCAATGGTCTGTCTGATCCATTTGGCGATGGTAGAAGCCGATGCCGCCATGCCCTTCCGAGGTCCCTCCGGAAGGACGAATAGAGAATCCGACTTGCGAAAAGAGTTAGTCGATGACAGGTAAACCCTGATCGCCCGAACAACATCCAAGGAATGCAAAGCCACCTCCTTCGGATGCTTCGGCTTCGCGCAAAGCGAAGGCAAGACAATGTCCTCATTGAGATGAAACTCCGAGATCCTTTTTGGAAGAAAAGACGGGTTAGGTCGCAAGACCACCTTATCTAAGTAAATCACCAAATATGGAGACCTGCAGGACAGCTGCCAGCTCCGACACTCTGCGAGCCGAAGTGATCGCCACCAAAAAAGCGACCTTCTTGGACAACAGAGGCAACGAGATCTCCCTGATCTTTTCAAAGGGAGCATGTTGTAACACGGACAGAACAAGGTTCAAGTCCCATGGGAGCAAGGGCTCCCTCCTAGGAGGGACCAGGTGTCGCACCCCTTGAACAAAGGTGCTGACCAAAGAGTTAGACGCCACAGGACGTTGAAAGAGCATGGCCAGCACAGAAATCTGACCCTTAATCGTGGCCAACGCAAAACGCTGGTCCACGCCCGTTTGAAGGAAAGCCAACACTCTCGATACCAAGTATGATCGAGGGGGAATACCCCCTGGACTCACACCAGGCAAAATACGCCTTCCTAGTACGGTAGTAAACTTTCCCCGAAGAGGCCTTTCTAGCCTTGATCAAAGTGGGAATGACCTCAGCAGAGAGCCCCCTATCCTTCAGGACCTGGTTTTCAACAGCCAGGCCGTTAAAGCCAGCGACTGTAAAGTAGGATGGAATATCGGCCCTTGAGACAGGAGATCTTCTCGAAGAGGCAGACGCCACGGAGCGTCGACTACCAGATTCACGAGGTCTGCGTACCAAGACCGGCGAGGCCAGTCTGGCGCCACCAGAATCACCGTGTGTGGTTCCGAGGCTAACCTGCGAAGGAACCTGGATAGCAGCTGAATCGGTGGAAAGGCATACATCAGACGATACCGATGCCATGGCGCCACTAACGCGTCTGATGCGTCTGCCCGAGGATCGCGCGCCCTTGCCACGAACCTTTCCACCTTGTTGTTTAGACGAGACGCGAACAGGTCCACATCTGGTGAACCCCACTTCGCGCACAACGTCTGGAAGACATCCGGGTGAAGGGACCATTCCCCCTGGTCCAAGGTCTGGCGACTCAGATAATCCGCCTGCCAGTTCTCCACCCCCGGAATGTGAACTGCCGTTATCGCCGGGACGTGTGTCTCGGCCCAAGACAGAATGTCGGCCACTTCCCGAGCCGCGCGGGCACTCCTGGTGCCCCCTTGGTGGTTGATGTAGGCCACCGCTGTGGCATTGTCCGTCTGCACCCGAACCGGACGGCCCTGAAGCCTGTCCGTCCAACGCAGAAGGCAGAGATTTATCGCTCGCAATTCCAGAATGTTGATCGGAAGGGAGGATTCCTCCTCCTACCAAGTTCCCTGGGCGGACAGAACGCCCAGAACACCACCCCAGCCCGACAGGCTGGCATCCGTGGTGATCACCGTCCACGACAAGGGACGAAAGGACTTGCCCCCCGACACCGCCAGGGACTGGAGCCACCACAGAAGATCCCTTCTGGTGCGTTGGCTCAATGAGATCCTCAGATCCAGGGACTGCGGACGCCCGTCCCACTTGGCCAGGATCTCCGCCTGAAGATCCCGCGTGTGAAACTGGGCGAAGGGAATCGCCTCGAAAGCCGAGACCATCAATCCCAGACACCTCATACACGTTCGGAGGGACGAGCACTGATTGTTCCTGAGGGACTTGACTTCGTCCTGAAGCGTCCGGAGCTTGTCTTCCGGCAGGAAGACCTTCGCTTGAACAGAGTCCAGGATCATCCCCAGGTAGGGAAGACGAACTGACGGACACAGCGTTGACCGAAGGGTAACGCCACAAATTGGTAGTGATCCTCCGCAATGGCAAATCGAAGGTACCTCTGGTGACCCTCGAAAATTGGAATGTGAAGATACGCATCCTTCAAATCGATGGAGGCCATGAATTCCCCCGGAACCAGGGCAGCCACCACCGAGTGCAGGGATTCCATTCGAAACTTGCGAACCCGCACAAAGTGGTTCAGAGCTTTCAAATCCAGAATCGGAGGTACCTTGCCCACCTTTCTGGGCACAGTGAACAGATTGGAATAGAACCCCCGAAATCTGTCCCGATGAGGCACCGGAACCACCACTCCCTGGGCCCGCAGATCCTGCACCGCCAGGTGCAGATCCCGCAAGCGCTCCGGAGTCAGCTGAAGGTTTGAGGGGAAAAATCTGCCCGCCGGCCGAGAGAGAGAAACTCGATCTTGTAACCAGATCGAACGATTTCCTGAACCCACCTGTCCCGAATGCGGTCCAGCCAGGGTTGAAGAAAACCGAGCAAACGTCCCCCCACCCCAGAACTGGGTGAGGGCGTCCCTTCAGGCTGTATTGCTATGGGCAGCGGACCCGGATTGGCCGGACTTCTGCTTACCCGTCCACGGCTTCTTCTGGGAGCCTTGGCCCTTGAAGGGCTTGCCCTTATAGTGCGACCGAAAGGCACGAAAGGACCCCTGAGAGGGTCTAAACGTGGCATTCTTCTTACCACAAACAAACTTATTCTTGTGAGTCTGGGGCAAGAGAGTGCTCCTACCCCCAGAAATACCCTTTATCAGAGTATCCAAAGATTCGCCAAAAAGGCGAGATCCCGCGTAGGGCAAATTAGCCAAAGTCTTGCGAGAAGACCAACATTTCAGCCATATCAGGCGATGGTTCAATACCGCCACACTTGAAAGACGCGCAGCCAACGGGACCATATCTAAGTCCACATCACACAAATACATGACACCCTGATGAATCTGATCCACCATAGCCAAAGTTGTCGGCGGGGCAGAGTCAGCCACCAGGGTGCGCCTGAGCACCTGTGTCCAATCCCCAATAGTCTGGGCTGCCATAATGGAAGCAAAAATCGGCTTCAGCATAGACCCAGCAACCGTATAAGAATGACGGGCCAGAGACTCCAATCTCCTGTCCGTAGGGTCCCGGAACACCGGGGTATCCTCAGCAGGGATCGCAGTGGATTTATTTAAAATCGCCACTGCATGATCCACCTGAGGCGGCACACACCAACGCTCATCAGTGGCGGGTGTAAATGGATAACGCAGCTTGAACCTACTCGGCACAGCAAAAGGCTTTTTTAAATTGCGCCATTGCTCATCAACCGCGTGCTGAAATTCCACAGAGCAAGGAAAAACCTGCGATGTTTTGCGTTTCCTTTGCGTCCCATAAGAGGACATCAAAGCAGAAGGACATGGTTCATCCTGCAAATGCAGCGTTTGCTTGATAGAAGCAACCAACTCATCCATGAGTGCAAGCTCTTCAGACGAGCCAGGGGGAGAATTATCAACCCCTTCCACCTCAGCCTCCCCCTCAGACCCCACAAGGTCTAGGGATGAGTGAGACCCTGAGAAGGGCACTCCAGCCATAGCAGCCCCATCGCCCTCTGAATCAGAGGAAATAGACACTCTGGGCCGTTTTGTGGATCGATCAGCCACCAGCATCTGCACCTGAGCAGCCAAATTTGCCACAATAGTAGCCAGATCAGCCCCCTCGGGGGAAGCAGCAGCCCCTTGGCCCCCCACCAAGGCGGGAGGAAACTTGCAATCCTGAGAATCCATGCCCCAGTAGTATTAGGAAAAAAAGGAGTACTGCCCCTTTAAGATCGCGGCGAGCGTAGCCCACAGCACCCACTGAATACACCGACCCCCACAAGGATAAGAACACTAGGCAGGGAATACAGGAAAATGGAAAGGTAAAAACCTGGAGAGATCACACAGGCTGCTGCCACCGATCGCTGTCCCAGAGCAAAAGGAAGTGATGCAATGACTGACCGCCCCTGTAAAGCCCATGTAAGGCTACACAAACATGGCCGACTCGGCTGAGGACTTCATAGGCAAACAGAAAATGGCGCCGACATGTGGCCTGATCGATCGCCGCTAAAATGGCGGCGTTTGGCGCCAAAACGCCGTGCCTTACCACACCGGACCGGCCACCATCAATCTGCCGCAAATAAAACGGCGGATCGCCGCAGCGAGCGCCGCACAGCATGTCCAAAACCAGACTGCTTCATGTATGCACTCAGCAGAGCAGGAGAGCCCCCCCCCCCCCTCGCAGCCCACACACAGGCAGTAATTCCACACAGGAACTGACAGGGAGCTCAGCAGCCACACAGACATGCAGGGTCACACAGTCCCAGACTGACACCCAATAGACAGGTTCCCACATAGAGATACACTTACCAGTCCAGATGGCGTGGGGAGCCTGCTCCAGCGACCAAACCGCAGTACTGAGGACAGGGAGTGTTGCAACCGTGACGCAATGGAACTGCGGTGCGAAACCGCAATGGCGTCCAGTGAGGTAGCCACCTCACCGATAGCATCCCTGCAGCAAACAGGGATGGGTCGTTCAATGTGCCAGGGAAAACCTGTGCTGAACGCTCGATGGCAGGCTGGGAAGCCCCTGGCCCTGAGCCCTGGGATCCAGGGTGGCCAGTCCGAGACCCAGCTCCGCACGATCATCTTCATCAGAAGAAACTAACTAATGCTGAAAAATAAACAGCTAAGTAAAAGAAAGAGAAAAAAACTCCAAATAAAATCAAAAAGAGAAAAGAAGCTGAGACTGAGAGCCCCAGCACAGGAACAGCCAGCCTACTCCTAAGCTAGGCATTAGAAACTGAGTTGGGAATGCAGGAAGCAGGGAGGTATTGACTGAGGGGACCACCCCCTAGGGGTGGGATATGCTAAAAGCTTTGATATTAACAATTTTTGTTGCCTAGCTACTCCTACGGAGCAAAGGTCAATAACCCCATTAGTGATGAATATGAAGTGGCGGCGACTGTCGGAGGACGTAAGAGAAATCATATTTCTTTATTTTCAATATAGTAAGTAAGTAGCTCAGGGGCAGGACTCAGGAGGGCAAGAAATTAGAATTAGAATGACACTGAAAGCAGTGTGCAGCAGCACAGATCCCCAACACGACACGTCCCCTCCTGAGTCACAGTGACAGTCTCTCTCCATGCCAAGTGGTCCCTTCATTTCACTCCAGTCCCAGCAGCACTGAAAGTCCCACTCCCAGCTTGCCTTGCTCCTGTCCCGCAGGGGGCTTTGGACACTCAGCTCGCTTGCACTATGACATCACACTATGCACTATGACATCACTATACACTTGCACTATGACATCACATGACACGCTCAGGCACTCCCTCCGCCAGACCCACCCTACCGGCGCCACCTAAACACACTGTAGCAGGCACTTAGATGGTCCCAGTATGTGAAATTTTGAGCTGAGCATCACAGCCATATTTTTTACTGGCAACATTTTCCTGTCACTGGCATTTGCTGGCAGGAGAAAAGTGCCCATTTGTACTGGCTGTTAGTAAAAATACTGATGGTTGGCAACACTGAGAAGAACCCCTAAGTGAGTTCCACGTTGTTCTGCTCAAAGTTTAAACAAAGATAAGGATTCAGACCCTGCCCTGGTGATTGGCCTCTCAGGTACCCAGGACTGCATTGTACGAGGTAGGGAAGAAAATGACATGCTCCCCATACCTGGAAGTACTGGGCATTTCTCTTCACTCCAGGAGGAGCAAAAGGACGGTGAGTGTTTGGAAGGGGATTTGGGAATTTAAAGCCCAAACTCTAGGGAATTTTATTTTAACTACAGTGCTTTGCGAAAGTATTCAGCCCCCTTGAACTTTGCGACCTTTTGCCACATTTCAGGCTTCAAACATAAAGATATAAAACTCTAATTTTTTGTGAAGAATCAACAACAAGTGGGACACAATCATGAAGTGGAACGAAATTTATTGGATATTTCAAACTTTTTTAACAAATAAAAAACTGAAAAATTGGGCGTGCAAAATTATTCAGCCCCCTTAAGTTAATACTTTGTAGCGCCACCTTTTGCTGAGATTACAGCTGTAAGTCCCTTGGGGTATGTCTATCAGTTTTGCACATCGAGAGACTGAATTTTTTGCCCATTCCTCCTTGTAAAACAGCTCAAGCTCAGTGAGGTTGGATGGAGAGTGTTTGTGAACAGCAGTTTTCAGTTCTTTTCACAGATTCTCGATTGGATTCAGGTCTGTACTTTGACTTGGCCATTCTAACACCTGGATATGTTTATTTGTGAACCATTCCATTGTAGATTTTGCTTTATGTTTTGGATCATTGTCTTGTTGGAAGACAAATCTCCGTCCCAGTCTCAGGTCTTTTGCAGACTCCATCAGGTTTTCTTCCAGAATGGTCCTGTATTTGGCTCCATCCATCTTCCCATCAATTTTAACCATCTTCCCTGTCCCTGCTGAAGAAAAGCAGGCCCAAACCATGATGCTGCCACCACCATGTTTGACAGTGGGGATGGTGTGTTCAGGGTGATGAGCTGTGTTGCTTTTACGCCAAACATAGCGTTTTGCATTGTTGCCAAAAAGTTCGATTTTGGTTTCATCTGACCAGAGCACCTTCTTCCACATGTTTGGTGTGTCTCCCAGGTGGCTTGTGGCAAACTTTAAACAACACTTTTTATGGATATCTTTAAGAAATGGCTTTCTTCTTGCCACTCTTCCATAAAGGCCAGATTTGTGCAGTATAGGACTGATTGTTGTCCTATGGACAGAGTCTCCCACCTCAGCTGTAGATCTCTGCAGTTCATCCAGAGTGATCATGGGCCTCTTGGCTGCATCTCTGATCAGTCTTCTCCTTGTATGAGCTGAAAGTTTAGAGGGACAGGCCAGGTCTTCGTAGATTTGCAGTGGTCTGATAATCCTTCCATTTCAATATTGTCGCTTGCACAGTGCTCCTTGGGATGTTTAAAGCTTGGGAAATCTTTTTGTATCCAAATCCGGCTTTACACTTCTCCACAACAGTATCTCGGACCTGCCTGGTGTGTTCCTTGTTCTTCATGATGCTCTCTGCGCTTTAAACGGACCTCTGAGACTATCACAGTGCAGGTGCATTTATACGGAGACTTGATTACACACAGGTAGATTCTATTTATCATCATTAGTCATTTAGGTCAACTTTGGATGATTTAGAGATCCTCACTGAACTACTGGAGAGAGTTTGCTGCACTGAAAGTAAAGGGGCTGAATAATTTTGCACGCCTAATTTTTCAGTTTTTTATTTGTTAACAAAGTTTGAAATATCCAATAAATTTCGTTCCACTTCATGATTGTGTCCCACTTGTTGTTGATTCTTCACAAAAAATTACAGTTTTCTATCTTTGTTTGAAGCCTGAAATGTGGCAAAAGGTCGCAAAGTTCAAGGGGGCCGAATACTTTCGCAAGGCACTGTAAATCTCACCTACAGGCTATTTCCAAAATAAATTAAAAAAACAGCTTAGGCTGCAGTACTCGCCTTCAAACTACAGCTGTCTTCTGCAGTACTTATTTCTGCCACAAGATGTCCTCAATCTCCGCTTTCATGGGAACACAAATAGCAAATTAAAAAATATATATTTTATGATCCAATGGTGCCACCATTGATTTAGAAGTTGGACCAACCAAGCCCTCAATTTCACCTAATGTTGGTACAGAAAATAATTTTTGGGGCTGGGAATCTTCTTTTATTTACATGAATTTTCTTTCCTTGCACTCATGTGCATTTCTTTTTCAGTTATATTTCTCGCACAATTCGCCCGTCATTGCTTAGCAATCATTTTTAAAAAAATTTCCATCATGCCCAATCAATCAAATTTGATGGCCGCACTAAAAGCGGCTATTGCTGCAGCCAACTAATGGTGCGAAATTCGAGCAGAAATTCATAGTTAAGATTTTCGAAAGAACATTTTTTCAAAATTTGACCCATGTATGGCCATCTTAAGTCACTCATTTGCAGACTAAATAGTAATATTGGGAATAGAGGAAAAATGGGAAGGGAAGGGGACAAAAGAAAGAGGGAAGGAGAGGGAGATGGGACTTTAAATGGACTCGTGCAATAGAGTATCCATCCCTAATATGATGAACATAAGATGAAACATAAGGAACACATAGTGTTCAAAAAAATAAAAATGTGGGACTTTGTATGAGGTGTGGCCAGTATACACATAATGATATAATGGTAGTACATATACAACTGCTGGTAAGTATAAAGAAGCATATGATTAACATCACATGTTTATTAACATGTTCTATAGCATTTTACATAGGTATAATAGGTAAACAACCAATCAAAGGGGATGTACACAGTATACAAATGGATAACATGATAAGACCATAATAAATAATAAAAACAATAACAGAATAGACCAACAGACATAGAATGTAGGTAAGGAATGATAATTAGATGCATGCTGGAGTTAGCAATAAATTAAATGGCCTCCTTAGCTCAACGCGTTTCGTGAAAAGGATTTCACTTCATCAGGAGCAGGCACACTTTGGTTTCTAAAAAAACATATAAGACATAAATGATATTGCATCCAATGGAGGGGTGTACTGAAGCGTTAAATCAGGAGGATGACTTACAGTAGGATAATGACTGTCAATGAGGCTGTTCGTCACCCAGGAGTACGTCCAGAAGGGAACTGAGGGGGCAAAAACTCTGCACAAGGCGCAAGGTCCATAAACATAGCGTGAATTTCCATCATGGGTCTCAGGCTTAGTGGTCAAGTAAGGCTCTATTGGAATGTATCACAACGATAATGAGTATAAAGTGAAAACCATATGGGCATGGGGGTAGAGTAAATAAGCCCAAGACCAAGATTACAAAGGGGGAGAAACAAGATCTGTACAGCTGTGCATCAAATAGTCTGAATAGGTGAAGTGTGAGCAGTAGGGAAAATCACACCCAAGACAGGTAATATCTTGGTGTGCCAGAGAGCAGTGCTAGAAGTGCAAACAAGGGAGAAAAATGACTCACCGTCGAAATACTATTGGGAAGGAAAAGTCCCAGAAAAAAAGTGGAAAGTGTAACCAAAAACGTGAAAAGGAAGGCATCTCATGCAGAAATAATGAAGAGTGTGACCATAATGATAAAGAGTAATGAAGATAAAGATGCATGGATATGGACCTACACCAATGCAAAGGCAGGGATAGCTCCCAGCGTCACGGGCAGTTCAAGCTTAGGGTCACCACCGGGCAGACTGCGGCTGCCTAAGATGGCGTCCCAGATATTAACGCCAATGGGAATCTGCCTCTGCCGTGGTGTAGGTCCATATCCATGCATCTTTATCTTCATTACTCTTTATCATTATGGTCACACTCTTCATTTTTTCTGCATGAGATGCCTTCCTTTTCACGTTTTTGGTTACACTTTCCACTTTTTTTCTGGGACTTTTCCTTCCCAATAGTATTTCGACGGTGAGTCATTTTTCTCCCTTGTTTGCACTTCTAGCACTGCTCTCTGGCACACCAAGATATTACCTGTCTTGGGTGTGATTTTCCCTACTGCTCACACTTCACCTATTCGGACTATTTGATGCACAGCTGTACAGATCTTGTTTCTCCCCTTTGTACTCTTGGTCTTGGGCTTATTTACTCTACCCCCATACCCATATGGTTTTCACTTTATACTCATTATTGTTTTGATACATTCCAATAGAGCCTTACTTGACCACTAAGCCTGAGACCCATGATGGAAATTCACGCTATGTTTATGGACCTTGCGCCTTGGCCTTGTGTGGAGTTTTTGCCCCCTCAGTTCCTTTCTGGACGTACTCCTGGGTGACTAACAGCCTCATTGACAGTCATTATCCTACTGTAAGTCATCCTCCTTATTTAACTCTTCAGTACACCCCTCCATTGGATGAAATATCATTTATGTCTTATATGTTTTTTTATAAACCAAAGTGTGCCTGCTCCTGATGAAGTGAAATCCTTTTCACGAAACGCGTTGACCTAAGGAGGCCATTTAATTTATTGCTAACTCCAGCATGCATCCAATTATCATTCTTTACCTATATTCTATGTCTGTTGGTCTATTCTGTTATTGTTTTTATTATTTATTATGGCCTTATCATGTTATCCATTTGTATACTGTGTACATCCCCTTTGATTGGTTGTTTACCTATTATACCTATGTAAATTGCCATAGAACATGTTAATAAACATGTGATGTTAATCATATGCTTCTTTATGCTTACCAGCAGTTGTATATGTACTACCATTATATCATTATGTGTATACTGGCCACACCTCATACAAAGTCCCACATTTTTATTTTTTTGAACACTGTGTTCCTTATGTTTCATCTTATGTTCATTTGCAGACTAGGTGGCAACTTTACCCATCTTTGAACGCAACCAGAAATTAAGGTTTGCCAGAAACCTAAGAATTTATGATAGAGATGTTTAGTTAGTGGACAGTTGTATGGATCTTGAGGTCACTAGATACAAACAGATATACTCAGTTGACCCAAACACGCCTGTTTATACTCAAAACTGACAAAATAGATATCACCTAAAAGCGTGATCTTGCCATTTACAGGTCTATTACACTCTCTATAGTAATACAATTAACCACTTGCCGACCGAGTACGGTAATAGTACTGCGGCAAAGTGGTTCGTTATCGTCTGACGACGTAGTATTAACGTCGTCAGACACTCCCCCTTCTGGGCGGCGCTTGCGCGCCGCCGGAGGCTCGCTCCCGCTGTTTTCATTCACAGCGGGAGTCGGGCCAGGGGAGGAGCAGCGGCGATCGCCGCTGCTCTGCCCCGATCGCCGGGGATCTAGTGTGGAGATCCGCCCGCTGTGTGTAAACACAGCGGGCGGATCTCCATAGTGACAGGGAGTGACAGATCGGACTGTTCAGCATAGCTGGACATCCGATCTGTCCATGACTCACTCAGGCCCCTCCCCCCCTACACGTCAGTAAGCACCAGGCATACATTAACCCCTCCCTCTCCAATAAAATTAACCCCTTCCCTGCCAGTGTCATTTTTACAGTAACAGTGCATATGTATAGCACTGATTACTGCAGTAATGTCACTGGTAACCCCAAAAGTGTCAAAAATGTCAGTCAAGGGTCCGATCTGTCCGCCGCAATGTCGCAGTCCCACAAAAAAAATCGCAGATTGCCGCCATTACGCGTTAAAAAAAAAAACACCAAAAATGACAGAAATCTTTCCCTTTGTTAGTAAACGCAATAACTTTTGCGCAAACCAATCAAAATACGCTTATTGTGATTTTTTTTTACCAAACATAGGTAGCAGAAAACAAATTAGCCAAAAATTTTTTAAAAAATTGGTTTTTACATCTTTTTTGGGGGGAATTTCATATAAAAAAATGTTAAAAATATTGTTATTTTTTCAAAATAAACGCTCTTTTTTTGTTTATAGCGCAAAAAGTAAAAATCGCACAGGTGATCAAATACCACCAAAAGAAAGCTCTGTTTGTGGGAAAAAAAGGACGTAAATTTCGTTTGGGTACGGCGTCGCACGACCGCGCAATTGTCAGTTGAAGTCGCACAGCGCCGAATCGCAAAAAGTGGCCTGGACGGAAGACAGCAAAATCCTCCGGTGGTAAAGTGGTTAAGGAAAGCATAGAAAGGACATGATGGAAAATGGGATTAGATGTGTCATTTTCCTTTAATCCCATACTGCATTTTTTTTCCCCCCCTAATGACCATCCAAACCCTGCAGAGCATTGCTCCGTCTATTCCCACCCTTGTTAGAAATTTTCTGCAGCGTCACTCATTTTTTCCTGGCCAGGCTAACAGTCTCCTCTTTAACCCCTCCTTGCAGACGAGCCCCGCAGAGCATTGCTCCTTTAACCTCGTCTTTCGTCAGATGTTGCAGAGCATTGTTCTGGCTCCTCTTCTCATTGTGCTCTCTCTTGTGGGGAAGGATGTTTGGAAAGACATGAGAGAGAAATGAGTTCATTAAAGAGAGATGGGGAATGAAAGCCAAACCCTGGAAGATGGAGAGGGAGAGCGCTGGCTACACGGGAGTCTCCTTTATTTGGCTTTATTTTTCAAAATGAGTGCACACGAGAGGCAGAAAGTAAGAATCTTAGGGCCCATTCAAACCACTTTGCTGTGGTAATTCGCATTAAGTGGGTTGGTGTTCTGCTGTCCTATTATTTTTTAGGGTTATCCCAAAGCACCTTTCCAATGCACAGGTGCTGCAGCACACCGCAGTTCTGGGTAACACACCATTGGTAACATCCACTGTGGTGCGCTGGCAGACCATTAAAATGGACGAACTTCCTGAAAGCAACACACGTTAACTGAAATGCATTAAAAGCACTGCCCTGACAGTAGACCCAACCCCGCCCCGTGGTAGATGGACTCTAACTGCCATTGTTCTTCCATAAGAAAACCTGTGGTCATTCTTGCCTTTGGTTGTGATAGTACAGTCACCTTTGCAGCCAGTGTTTCTTCCAAAGTTCTTGGCTTATCTTGGCACTGCATTTCTGCAAAGCAACCAGGCATGTAATGCTTCAGATCTTGAAGAAATCTCATCTCCAATTGTCTGGCACTGTTCCTAAATGTATTTGCCATGACCCCAAGAAAACGGGTTATGTATGCAATTTAAAGTGGAGGTCCACCCAAAAGTGGAACTTCCGCTTTAAGTGCTCCTGACCCCCTGACATGCCACATTTGGCATGATATTTTTGTGGGGGGGGGGGGGGGGAGCAGGTACCTAGTTTTGACAATTACCCGCTCCTACTTCTGCTCGGGCCACCTAGGCGGCTCGAGAGGAAGTCCTCCTCTCCTCTCCCCTTCCCTCCCTGCAATCTTCTGGGACCCGTCACAGATCCCAGCAGATTGTTTGGCCACTAAGGAAACGCAGCGCGACTCGCGCATTCGCAGTGCGCGCCCAGCTGTGAAGCCACAAGCTGTCACAGCAAATTGCCCACACGTCATGCTGGCACCGTGGGAAGAAGAGGGAGAGAACCGAGGCTCCTGCATTGCTGTATCCTGGGACAGGTGAGTGTGTGTGTTTATTAAAAGTCAGCAGCTACATTTTTTGTAGCTGCTGACTTTTAATATACACAAAAATGGGTGGAACTCCGCTTTAAGACCATTGACATAATAGTACTAGTGAAATAAAACACACATACCATTAAAAATAATGAAAAATAACATTTACTTAAAAGGTTAGTTCACCTTTACAGAAAAAATGTAAAGGTGAACTTACATTAGACATCCATCCCATCCCCTGGTCCTAGCTGTACTTACCTCCGGGGTTGCCGAGTTGTCCTTGCCTCCAAAGCAGTGCTTGTGGAATTGACCAGATTGATTCATTGTGGCGGCCCTGGCCAAACATAATCTTTACAGCGCGGACTGGGTGGAAGGTGGAATGGGGGGGTCTGGTGTTAGTTCACCTTTACAATTTTTTTTTTGTAAAGGTGAACTAACACTTAACACAAACCTGTTAATTTACATTCCTAATTAACCACAAAAGGATATAACTCCACTTTGTGTGCACCAAATGCCTTTGCAAACCCAGATACTTCCTTGTAGCAGTGATATCTTCACTGGTTTGAACATAAAGAGCAGAGCTGTGGGAAGGACACAGCAGCTCCACCCACTACAGGCTGCTTACAGAAAACTATAGAAGGGGGTGGAGACCAGACCAGCCACCATGCACTAGGAGAGAGAGCAGCAGTGACCGGTCTTTGTTACAGGAACCTCCTGCACAAAGGTAAAGTCTTACACTGGATTACTGCACAGATCTGGAAGAAATACACAAAGCACACAAAGATTCAAGGAGGAGTACACACAACTCTTATTTATTTTTTTCAGGTACTTGCATAATGCCTACAATTTACATAGCGCTTTACATATATATTGTGCATTCACACCAGTCCATGCCCTCAATGAACTTAAAGTGTAAGGTCCCTACCTCACATTCCTACATACACATAGTAGGGCCAATTTAGACAGGAGCCAATTGACATACTAGCATGTCTTTGGAGTGTGGGAGGAAAATGGACTACCTGCAGGAAATATGCAAACTCCAGGCATGTAGTGCTGTGGTTGCGATTCAAACCACCAACCCTAGTAATACGTGCTAGTGACCCTAAGCTGGGTAATATATTGTGCTTGTATGCTCTAAAATTAATGTTAGTGTATTTTTTTACTGAAATTTTGCACTTGAAAAACAGTTGCATCTGACCTAAAAAAAAAAATGGCACTACGACCATTTTTTTCCCCAATGGTGTCTTCTGTCAGAAAATATACAATGTTTTGGGGTTTTAAGCAATCTTCAGGCGTAAAATGTTTTTTTTTTAAAGTGTGTAAAAATAAAATTACTCTGGGAGGGAAAGGGTTAAGGCACTTTTTTTTTCTTTTTTTTTAAGTTTTTTTTTTTTTGTTTTGTGTTGCCCTGATCAGCCTATCCTTTTCTCCCTTTCCATTGTGGGAAAATAAAATTAAAAATTAGGTTGCGACAGGGCATCTTAGGGCAGTGCTTGAGAAATCCTAGGCACCAGATAGCCATGGCGACTAGAAACTGTGTCCTGCTGCCTTGGCTTTTGTCAGCCGTCCGCACCTGCCTCCGGCTTGCCGAACTGCTCCACAACTGAAAGACAGCTACAGCGCACTCGTCCAGTTCTGGGAGGTCATCTATTGATGTCCTCCCAGAACCCTTGCCCCCGCGCACGCCTCGGGGGCAGACATTGGGTACACTCTGTGATCAAGGTAAAGGGCCAATCACAGCAACCCTTTACCATGTGATCTGCTGTTTCCAATCACAGTTCATCCCATGTAAACAAATGGCAGTTATCAGCATTTTTCTTTCTTTAGTGCTGTTGTCACAGGGGACATTTAAACTGATTATCAGTGCAGCCTCATCCCTGCACATCAGTGAGGGAGAAAAATTACTTATTTGCAAAATTTTATAACAAAAAATATTTCAATATTTTCGGTCTTTTTTTAATTTAGCAAAAAATAAAAAACCCAGTGGTAATAAAACACCATCAAAACAAAGCTCTACCTGTCTAAAAAAAATTATAAAAATGTCATATGGGTACAGTGCTGCATGACTGGGCAATTGTCATTCAAAGTGCAACAGTGCTGAAAGCTAAAAATTGGCCTGGGTAGCAAGAGGGTAAAAGTGTCCAGTAGGCAAGTGGTTAAAAAAAACTGCCTTCTAACTTTTATAGCTGGCTCCTAGATTCAAAGCAAATTTGTCAAGCCTTGCCTTAGGGTGTCATTGGGAAAGGATGAGTTGACAGGCACAGGCCTCTTTACTGGAAGCTGCACTCATGGCAGGACATGGTCACGCTCTGGCTGCATTGTTCTTCACCACTCATCCTGCCCACTTAAGCCTTTACATCAAGATGTCATCGAGTGGAAATTCCTTGTCACCCTCATTACCAGCAGCCTTTAATCCTGGTTTGGACGTTGGACACTGAGGCGACACAAGGGCAAGGGGGTTAACGGCAGACCTGGCAGAGTTGGGCTGGGGACACACAAACATGGGAGGGTGACAGTGTTTTCCTGAGCGGGGAGCTAAAACAGATGTGAGCACGACAGGCTTGGACAGGGAAGGACATTGTCACGCTTTTACATGCAGACAGAGGCCAGAAACTTTGTGCTCCGTCACTCACTGGGAAAGCCAGGATGAGCCAGGCACTTGTCGCAAAGCCACTAAACATATGTCAAAGCATAAGACGGCAGTCAGGAGAAAGGGTCTGCTGCACAATCATTTGGCCGAACAGCAAATACAATGCCTTTAAAAAAGTATTCATACCCCTTGAAATTTTCCACATTTTGTCATGTTACAACCAAAAACGTAAATGTATTTTATTGGGATCTGATGTGATAGACCAACACAAAGTGACACATAATTATGAAATGGAAGAAAAAATTAAAATGGTTTTCAAAAATTTTTACAAATAAATGTAGCACTGTCCCCATAGGGCTTGCTGTGCGATGACTTCTTGGGTCTCCCTCTGATTACCTGCAGGCAGTCACTTTGGGGATTTCTCACAAATCCATCCTTACTCCGGTTTGCTCGTTACTCAACAAACAGTCCAGGGAATTTGGTTTTATAATTATTGTGGAACTTGGATGGGAGAAGGGAATAGTGGAATACTCCAACTGAACTATTTACAGTAGATAAGGAAAACTCTCACTTGGCCTCACCAGGTCATTTGTGGAAGCAGTCACGCTGCTTTACCATACTGCCAATTGTATGAAAGAATTAAGTCCTCTTGCTTTCTCTAGCAGCAGACTTGAAGCAACTACTTTATCCTTAAGACACTCTCTAGCATCCTTTACTGACATCCGTCCACTGACTTTTCCACTAAAAGGATGGCCCTCATATGACAGGCTCCATGACACAGATCTGTACTCACTGTAGGTAGAATCAGATCCTTTCCAGTAGAGATCGACCAATTGTTGGCAAAGCCGATATATCGAGGGCCAATACGCACTTTTCCCCCGATATATCGGAATCGGCCTTTTGATTTACCGATATTGCCGATATTTCTGGAAAGTGCATGTACCAGGGTGATGCCTGCAGCTAGAGGTGTCCATAGCCGACGGTCGGCTGTCTTGTAATGACAACCGATGCGGCTGAAAAGCCACTCGACTGTCATTTCAAGGAGCAGGAGGGGACGTCCGCGGCTTGCCCGGGTCTCCTGTCCCACCGGGAGACCCGGGCATCCTATCTTCACAGCCGCCATCTGACCAAGTCTCCATTTCATTGAATTCGGCGCCGCTGAGTACCCGTAAGTGATGTCATGACATGACATCACTTCCAGGTACTGGCGGCACTGAATTCAAAAACTTACAGTATTCAAAAGAGCCAAACATGACGTTTTGAATGCTTTTAAGTGCAGAGGAGGAGTTTGGGGTCTTTTAGACCCCCAGATCTCTCCACCACAGTACCTGTAGACATTAAAAAAATAAATAAATTTAATGTCCGAAAATATCGGCCGATATCCAATGACCAAAAAATCTATATCGGTGGTAAAACAAAACGATATCGGTCGATCAATACTTTCCAGTGTCTCCCTTTCAGTCAGCTCTGCAGAACATCTGGGTTCAGCTCCTCTCTGATATTCAGGCCCTCAGGTCGACTACTAAAGGCCACATGGCAGCCTCTACAGAGGAGGGGCAGCTGCCCCCTCCTTCTGGGACCCCGCTCTTCAGCCAAAGACCCTGAGCACATGTGCCCTTTGCATTTATACATTCACCCAACATACACCGAGGCACTTTCCTCTGCCAATAACAAGGGCTGTAACAATGCCTGTGCCCTCACTTGTCAGGTTCTCTCCCACTGTCCAATATGCCTCCCTATTGAACCAGTGTAAAACATTTCAGACAAGCTGAGCTGCACCTGAGCACCATGAGCAGATCCTACCAATGGATCCTGCTCAGAGAGCAATATAAATTTACCTGGAAATCTCTCTGGTAAGCAAAAAGACCCAAAAACGATATTCTCTCTTCTAACACCTACCTAGGATGGTGCTACATAAATATCTGAAAAGTGTGACATGCATTTGTATTCAGCCCCCTTTACTCTGATACCCCTAACTAAAGTCTAGCTGTGGGGATGCTTTTCTTTAGCAGGGACAGGGAAGCTGGTCAGAGTTGATAGGAAGATGGATGGGGCCAAATACAGGGCAATCTTAAAAGAAAACCTGTTAGAGTCTGCAAAAGACTTGAGACTGGGGCAGAGGTTCACTCTTCAGCAGGACAATGGCCCTAAACATACAGCCAGAGCTACAATGGAATGGTTTAGATTAAAGCATATCCATGTGTTAGAATGGCCCAGTGAAAGTCCAGACCTAAATCCAACTGAGAATCTGTGGCAAGATTTGAAAATTGCTGTTCACAGACGCTCTCCATCCAATCTGACAGAGCTTGAGCTATTTTGGAAAGAAGAATAGGCAAAAATGTCACTCTCTAGATGTGCAAAGCTGGTAGAGACATCCAAAAGAGACCTTCAACTGTAATTGCAGCAAAAGGTGGTTCTACAAAGTATTGACTCAGGGGGGCTGAATACAAATGCATGCCACACTGAAAACCATTTATCATTTTCCTTCCGCTTCACAATTATGTGTCACTTTGTCTATCACATAAAATCCCAATACAATACATTTACGTTTTTGGTTGTAACATGACACAATGTGGAAAATTTCAAGGGGTATGAATACTTTTTCAAGGCACTGTAAATGTGCACAACTGACCCAGCGTGTATGTTTATGTCCTGCACAACACACCAACGTATATCAGCATTACAGGATGCAGAATCTGCATATTGTGGGCAGAGTGAAGAATGCCGGCACCCTAACAGTAGCTGAGAAAAAAAAACCTATAGGGTTCTATGTGTGTAAAACATTCGCTGTGCAGGATGTCTTAACCATTCACATGGGCATCACGAATGATTGCATTGGGATTTTAACCTGCGATCATCTGCTCCACCTAGTGACCATAATGTCATATTTTCCTAAAATACCGCAAAAAAACAATATCACACCATGCCCATTAGATGGTGCTGATGATCATAGGAAATAGTCATTTTACAAACAATACGGCAGACATTTGTGGTGCCTGTGTAAATGGTAAAAACATCTGCACAGCAAATTGACTGGTAGCTAGGAGGCAATTGTTGCTTCCTCATTGCCTGTTTTAACACTTGAAAGTTGACATTCATTACTGGGTCATGGGTCAAGTTTGATGGCAGTTCTGCCTGCTGAATGCAACATGGGGTGGAACATTTGGCAATGCCAAGCACGGAGGTCATGGCAAGCATTGAGGCCATAACATGGGCTTAAAGTATATGTAAACCCTCACCTTGTAAAACAACTCATTCAGTTTAAAATAGAAATGAAAGGCAAAACATTTTTGTATAGATATAGAAAACAATTATATACTCTGTTCCCAGCTGCATAAGTTTAGGAATCTAGGGAGAAAAAGCAGCACACTGGTCTTGCCAGTGAATGGTTGTGCAGGGAGGTGTGTCAGCACAAGTCTAATCATTGGAGGAGAGCAGGCTGAGTTCCCAGCACAGCCAGAAAACTAATCACAGTGAGCTCCTTAGTGTGGTCAGTTTTTAAAGTGGTTGTAAACCCACTTTGATGACCTTAACCTATAGGTAAGCCTATATTAAGGCTTACCTATAGATGCTATAAATATCTCCTAAACATGCACCGTTTAGGAGATATTCACATTGCATGCAGCCGATAACGTCATCGGCGCATGCGCTCTGATGAAACGGCCGCCTGTGCCGTTTCTTCAGAGCCCTGTGCCGTGACTGGCGGCTCCCGCGACGTCACGCGGCTCCGGCCAGTAATACAGCCGGAGTCAGCAGACCCGGAAGGAAGACGGGTGAAGATGGATGCGGCCGGCAGCAGGGACAATGCGGGCTTCGTTCCAGGTTAGTGTCACATAATGTGCTAGTATGCGATGCATACTAGCACATTATGCATTTACTTTGCAGGGGGGAAAAAAGTTAAGAGTTTACTTCCTCTTTAACAGGAAAGCAGAGGGCCTGCCAGATCACCAGAAATTTCACACAAAGGACAAAGAGCACAGGAAACTTTTTTAATACAAGGACATGGTACAGAAGGCACATATCAGGCATATGGAATTTGGGGTAACATATTCTTTATTTGTAGAGGTCTATAATTAAGCCCTAGCTGGGGCGAAACGTGTCAGAGTGGTGTTGCCTAAGGTCAAGGACTGTGTCAACATCCAGCTACACAATAAGTGGGATTCTGGTGGAGTGCGGCCTCATACAGTATCTTAAATTTTGCAGTATATTGTGCAGTCTTATAGATGCATTTTGACAAACTAGCAAAATGTCACCTGCAAAATCACAATTTTCACTCGATTTCTGAAGAAAAAAAAAAACTCTTGCTCATTTTTTGCACATTAGATAGTAAAAAGGGTCAATGTGAGCTTCCATGCACCATAAAAAATGTAGTATAGCTTGATATCAACTATAAAGGCAAAATAAAGAATGTGTGCGCTTGATTCAGCTGTGATGGTAAAGTGTTTTTGCAAAGTAATATAAAAGAAGATCTTTAGAGGGGTTGACAATGGGGTTTTTAGAAGGATGGAGTATGTGACAGCAGTGTGAAATTGGTGAGTAATAGAAGATGCGGTTACATTGCCGGGGTGGCCTGTAAAACATAAGCTGGAGAGGTCAGAACCTCCGCTGTGTTGGACTCACTCCGCTGGTGAGTTGCCCAAAGGCTGCACACAGATCACTGTACACAGTCGCAGTGTGCACACAGTGCGTCAGCCACTTCTGGAAACTCCTATAAAACTTTTTATATGGCGAGACGGGGAAGAAGGGGAAAACCAACAGACCAGATGAGGGGAAGGATGAGACAGAGGATGAAAACAGAATAGAGACACACCAAGGCAACAGTGTATAGAGAGAAGGGAGGTCAGAAGGGAAGTGGTACTGTGGAAAGAAGAGGAAGGTGAGCAAAGAAGTAGTACTGTGTATGGAGAGAGAAGGGAGGTCAGAAGGGAAGTAGTACTGTGTATGGAGTGAGGACAGGAGGTCAGAAGGGAAGTGGTACTGTGTATAGAGAGAGGAGGGAGGTCAGAAGGGAAGTGGTACTACTGTGTATGGAGAGAGGAGGGAGGTCAGAAGGGAAGTAGTACTGTGTATGGAGGGAGGTCAAAAGGAAAGTAGTACTCTGTCTAGAGGGAGGTCAGAAAGAAAGTAGTTTTGTGTATTGAGAGAGGACGGGAGGTCAGATGGGAAGTAGTACTGTGTATGGAGAGAGAAGGGAGGTCAGAAGGGAAGTAGTCGAGAGAGGAGGAAGGTCAAAAGGGAAATAGTACTGTGTATGGAGGGAGGTCAGAAGGAAAGTAGTACTGTGTATAGAGGGAGGTCAGAAATAAAGTAGTACTGTGTATGGAGAGAGGACGGGAGGTCAGAAGGGAAGTAGTACTGTGTATGGAGAGAGGAGGGGGGTCAGAAGGGAAGTTGTACCGTGTATGGAGAGAGGGAGGGAAGTAGTACCGTGTATGGAGAGAGGAGGGAGGTCAGAAGGGAAGTAGTACTGTTTGGAGGGAGGTCAAAAGGAAAGTAGTACTGTGCATGGAGAGAGGAGGGAGGTCAGAATAGAAGTAGTACTGTGAATGGAGAGAAGAGGGAGGTCAGAATGGAAGTAGTACTGTGTATGGAGAGAGGAATGGAGGTCAAAAAAGAATTAGTGTTGTGTATGGAGAGAGGAGGGAGGTCAGAAGAGAAGTAGTACTGGCTATGTAGAAAGGAAGGAAGGTCAGAAGGGAAGTAGTACTGTGTATGGAGAGAGGAGGGATGTCAGAAGGGAAGTAGTACTGTGTATGGAGAGAGGATGGGAGGTCAGAAGGGAAGTAGTACTGTGTATGGAGAGAGGAAGGAAGGTCAAAAGAGAAGTAGTGCTGTGTATGGAGAGAGGTCAGAAGAGAAGTAGGACTGGCTATGGAGAGGAAGGGAGGTCAGAAGGGAAGTAGTACTGTGTATGGAGAGAGGAGGGAGGTCAGAAGGAAAGTAGTACTGTGTATGGAGAGAGGAAGGGAGGTCAAAAGAGAAGTAGTGCTGGCTATGGAGAGAGGAAGGGAGGTCAGAAGGGAAGTAGTACTGTGTATGGAGAGAGCAGGGAGGTCAGAAGGGAAGTAGTACTGTGTATGGAGAGAGCAGGGAGGTCAGAAGGGAAGTAGTACTGTGTATGGAGAGAGCAGGGAGGTCAGAAGGGAAGTAGTACTGTGTATGGAGAGAGCAGGGAGGTCAGAAGGGAAGTAGTACTTTGTATGGTGAGGAGAGGAAGGTCAGAAGGAATGTAGCACTGTGTATGGAGAGAGGAGGGAAGTCAGAAGGGAAGTGCACTGTGTATGATGAGAGGATGGAAGGCCAGAAGGGAAGCGGTACTGTGTATGGAGAGAGGAGGGAGGTCAGAAGGGAAGTAGTACTGGCTATGAAGAGAGGAAGGGAGGTAAGAAGGGAAGTAGTACTGTGTATGGAGAGAGTAGGGAAGTCAGAAGGGAAGTAGTACTGTGAATGAAGTGAGGAGGGAGACCAGAAGGGAAGTAGCACTGTGTACATAGCAGGGAAGGGAGGTCAGAAGGGAAGTAGTACTGTGTATAGAGAGAGGAGGGAGGCCAGAAGAGAAGTAGTACAGTGTGTGGAGAGAGGAGGTGGAAAATAGTACTGTACACAGAGAGAGGAAGGAGTGAGGAGATGTAGTACTCTGTATGGAGAGAAAAGATGGGTGGGGTGGGGAGGCTACTGTACATAGAAAGGGGAGAAGTGAGAAAGGAAGTAGTACTGTGTTTGGAGAGTGGAGAAAATGAAAATAGTACTGTGCATGAAACAAGGAGGGTGAGGAAAAAGGTACTCCTGTTTATGGAAAGAGGAGGAGGGAATGACAGGTGAAGAGAAAAGCAGTGCTGTGTATGGCGGGAGGAGGGAGGTGAGGAAATAAGTAGTAAAGAGGAGGATGGTGGAGAGGGAAATAGTGCTTTGTATGGAGAAAGGAGGGAGGAGATGAAGGAAGTAGTACTTTTTATACAAGGGGTGATGGGTGAGGAAGGAAGTAGTACTGTGTATGGAGAGTGGAGGGCATGAAGAGGGCAGTAGTACTGTGTATGGAGAGATGTGGAGATAAAATGAGAAGAAATAATGCATATGTAAGGGATGTGGAGTAGGGTTGAGCGGACACCTAGATGTCCGTGTTCGACGGGTTCGGCCGAACTTTAAAAAAAAGTCCGGGTCCGTGTCCCGGACTTTTACCGAACTTTTCCCGGACACCGAACCCCATTGAAGTCAATGGGGACCCGAACTTTAAGGCACTAAAATGGCTCTAAAACACCAATGGAAAGGGCTAGAGTGCTGCAAATGGCAGCAAAACGTAGTTAAGAGCATGGCAAGTGCTCTGCAAACAAATGGATAGGGAAATAACTTAAAACAACAAAAAAAAACAGAAAAATAAAACAATGTTCTTCATCTCTGAAGGACGAGGCCCATATGGAGTAGGAGGGAGGTTGAGGTGGTGGTGGATGTGGCGGTGTCATAGGCGTGCGCACAGGGTGTGCCGGGTGTACCTGGGCACACCCTAATCACCTAGGGCACATAGCATTATCGCTCTGTTTGCCAGTGAGGAGATGGGAAAGATCTCCCTCGGACCTGCTCTGCTCTATTTCTCTTTGCCAGCAGGGAGAGTAATGTATCGGGGCCATGTACATGTAGGCAAACACATGCAATAGGCTGCGCACACCTATGGGCGGTGTAGGTGGAAGCGGTGGTGGAGGAGGACCAGGGCCGGATAAAGAGCATCATGGTCTTGGTGCTGAGGATTTTGAAGGGCCTTAAGGGCCGTGCCTTGGCATGCACCCAGAGGAGGAAGGGTGCAGCCATGCATGCCTAATTCAACATGGGATGCTGTCTCTGAAGCCCATAAACACATCCATGCATCGGCAACTGTCCCTCCTTGTCAGGCCTTCGCGCTGTGTGGGGAGGTTCTGAGGGTGCTGCCTGGGGAAGCGAGCATAGAAGCCAGACTTCTGTGTTTACAAGTGACAGAAGAGCGGTCACAGTGAATATGGCCAACCCGGGGCCTATATAAAAGGTAGGGGCCTGGAGCTGCAGCTCCAATAGCCCCTACGTTAATCTGGCCCTGAGGAGGAGGACGAGGTAGCCAACACTGCTTCTTTTCACAAATTTTAAATGAGGGTACACCCCAAAAGAGTGAGAAAGAGCAAAAATGGAACAATGGGTGGGTAAGGTCGGTATCCATTGCTATTCTGCACAAGGTACGGAAAAGTCCCGTGGGATCCATGCCTGGTTCATTTTAATGAACGTGAGCTTGTCCACATTGTCTCTGGACAGGCGGCTGCGCTTGTCTGTTATAACGCCCCCAGCCGTGCTAAATACCCGTTCAGATAATACACTGGCTGCAGGGCACGCCAGCACCTCCAAGGCGTAAAGGGCAAGCTCAGGCCATGTGCCCAATTTGGAGACCCAGAAGTTGAAGGGGGCAGACCCCTCATTCACTACATGTAGGCGTGTGCACACATACTGCTCCACCATGTTGGTAAAATGCTGCCTCCTGCTAAGACGTTCCATCTGAGCTGCTGGTGCTGCTGTTTGTTGTGGCGTGCTGACAAAGCTTTTCCACATTTCGGCCATGCTAACCCTGCCTTCTGAGGTGCTGGCGGTGCCCTGGTTGCGTTGGCAACCTCCTCCTCCTCCTCCTCCTCCTCTGCCTTGTGCTTCCACTGTGGGAATGCCAGCAGCATCGCATCTACCAGCGTGCGCTTGTACTCGCGCATCTTGCGATCGCGCTCCAGTGAGTGAATTAAGGACGGTACGTTGTCCTTGTAACGGGGATCCAGCAGCGTGGCCACCCAGTAATCAGCACAAGTTAGAATGTGGGCAACTCGGCGGTCGTTGTGGAGACACTGCAGCATGTAATCGCTCATGTGTGCCAGGCTGCCCAGAGGCGACGAAAGGCTGTCCTCTGTGGGAGGTGTATCGTCCGTGTCCTCTGTATCCCCCCAGCCCCGCACCAGTGATGGCCATGAGCTGGCCTGGGTGCCACCCTGCTGTGAACATGGTTCCATCTCCTCCTCCAGCTCCTCCTCCAGCTCCTCCTCCTCCTCATCCTCCAGAACTGTGCCCCTGCTGGACAATTGTGTCCCTGGCATTTGTGTGTGCAGGAACCCACCCTCGGAGCCCCTTGCGAATGACTGCCCTGAAAGCCTTTGAAATGTTACCTCTTCATCCTCCTTCTCCTCATCCTGTGCCACATCCTCTTCCATCATCGCCCGAATTTGTTTTTTCAAGGAGGCATAGAAGTGGGATAGTTAAGCTGAGAACGGCGTCATTGCCACTGGCCATGTTGGTGGAGTACTCAAAACAGCGTAACAAGGCACACAGGTCTCGCATGGAGGCCCAGTTATTGGTGGTGAAGTGGTGCTGTTCCGCAGAGCGACTCACGCGTGCGTGCTGCAGCTGAAACTCCACTATGGCCTGCTGCTGCTCGCACAGTCTTTGCAGCATGTGCAAGGTGGAGTTCCACCTTGTGGGCACGTCACATATGAGGCGGTGAGCGGGAAGGCCGAAGTTACGCTGCAGCGCTGCCAGGCGAGCAGCAGCAGGGTGAGAACGCCGAAAGTGCGCACAGACGGCCCGCACTTTCTGCAGCAGCTGTGACATATCTGGGTAGTTTTTAAGGAACCTCTGCACCACCAAATTCAGCACATGCGCCAGGCAAGGGATGTGCGTCAAACCGGCTAGGCCCAGAGCTGCTATGAGATTTCGCCCATTATCGCACACCACCAGGCCGGGCTTGAGGCTCGCTGGCAGCAACCACTCATTTGTCTGCTGTTCCATGCTCCTCCACAACTCCTGCGCGGTGTGTGGTTTGTCCCCCAAACAGGCAAGTTGTAAAACTGCCTGCTGTCGTTTAGCCCTGGCCGTGCTGAAGTTGGTGGTGAAGGTATTACGCTGTCCGGATGAGGAGGCGGTAGAGGATGAGATACAGAAGCACACTAGGCCCCAATTACTATTGTTTGTACACCTAAAAGGATGGAGGAGGAGGAGTATGGAACAGGCAGCACCCTCAAAGCTTCAGAAGTATGAGATGAACCCCAAAAACTTGGAAAGGTGGATCTCACACGTACCGACACAGACTATTCCGCAATTTAATTGATCCCCAAAGGTTTTTATTGAATAGCGGAATAGGAAATGTGATCAAAAAAAGTGTATGTATCTCACACGTACAGAAGCACACTAGGCCCCAATTACTATTGTTTGTACACCTAAAAGGATGGAGGAGGAGGAGGAGGAGTATGGAACAGGCAGCACCCTCAAAGCTTCAGAAGTATGAGATGAACCCCAAAAACTTGGAAAGGTGGATCTCACACGTACCGACACAGACTATTCCGCAATTTAATTGATCCCCAAAGGTTTTTATTGAATAGCGGAATAGGAAATATGATCAAAAAAAGTGTATGTATCTCACACGTACAGAAGCACACTAGGCCCCAATTACTATTGTTTGTACACCTAAAAGGATGGAGGAGGAGGAGGAGTATGGAACAGGCAGCACCCTCAAAGCTTCAGAAGTATGAGATGAACCCCAAAAACTTGGAAAGGTGGATCTCACACGTACCGACACAGACTATTCCGCAATTTAATTGATCCCCAAAGGTTTTTATTGAATAGCGGAATAGGAAATATGATCAAAAAAAGTGTATGTATCTCACACGTACAGAAGCACACTAGGCCCCAATTACTATTGTTTGTACACCTAAAAGGATGGAGGAGGAGGAGGAGGAGTATGGAACAGGCAGCACCCTCAAAGCTTCAGAAGTATGAGATGAACCCCAAAAACTTGGAAAGGTGGATCTCACACGTACCGACACAGACTATTCCGCAATTTAATTGATCCCCAAAGGTTTTTATTGAATAGCGGAATAGGAAATATGATCAAAAAAAGTGTATGTATCTCACACGTACAGAAGCACACTAGGCCCCAATTACTATTGTTTGTACACCTAAAAGGATGGAGGAGGAGGAGGAGGAGTATGGAACAGGCAGCACCCTCAAAGCTTCAGAAGTATGAGATGAACCCCAAAAACTTGGAAAGGTGGATCTCACACGTACCGACATAGACTATTCCGCAATTTAATTGATCCCCAAAGGTTTTTATTGAATAGCGGAATAGGAAATATGATCAAAAAAAGTGTATGTATCTCACACGTACAGAAGCACACTAGGCCCCAATTACTATTTTTTGTACACCTAAAAGGATGGAGGAGGAGGAGGAGTATGGAACAGGCAGCACCCTCAAAGCTTCAGAAGTATGAGATGAACCCCAAAAACTTGGAAAGGTGGATCTCACACGTACCGACACAGACTATTCCGCAATTTAATTGATCCCTAAAGGTTTTTATTGAATAGCGGAATAGGAAATATGATCAAAAAAAGTGTATGTATCTCACACGTACAGAAGCACACTAGGCCCCAATTACTATTGTTTGTACACCTAAAAGGATGGAGGAGGAGGAGGAGGAGTATGGAACAGGCAGCACCCTCAAAGCTTCAGAAGTATGAGATGAACCCCAAAAACTTGGAAAGGTGGATCTCACACGTACCGACACAGACTATCCCACAATTTAATTGATCCCCAAAGGTTTTTATTGAATAGCGGAATAGGAAATATGATCAAAAAAAAGTGTATGTTTTTCACACGTACAGAAGCACACTAGGCCCCAATTACTATTGTTTGTACCCCTAAAAGGATGGATGAGGAGGAGGAGGATGAAACAGGCAGCACCCTCAAATCTTCAGAAGTATGAGATTGTGTTCACTGTACCCCACAAAGATTGTGTTCACTGCACCCCACAAGGATTGTCTTCACTGCACCCCACAAGGATTGTCTTCACTGCACCCCACAAAGATTGTGTTCACTGTACCCCACAAAGATTGTGTTCACTGCACCCCAAAAGGATTTTCTTCACTGCACCCCACAAAGATTGTGTTCACTGTACCCCACAAAGATTGTGTTCACTGTACCCCCCAAAGATTTTGTTCACTGCACCCCACAAGGATTGTCTTCACTGCACCCCACAAAGATTGTGTTCACTGTACCCCACAAAGATTTTGTTCACTGTACCCCATAAAGATTTTGTTCACTGCACCCCACAAAGATTGTGTTCACTGCACCCCAAAAGGATTGTCTTCACTGCACCCCACAAAGATTGTGTTCACTGTACCCCACAAGGATTGTCTTCACTGCACCCCACAAAGATTGTGTTCACTGTACCCCCCAAAGATTTTGTTCACTGCACCCCACAAGGATTGTCTTCACTGCACCCCACAAAGATTGTGTTCACTGTACCCCACAAAGATTGTGTTCACTGTACCCCACAAAGATTTTGTTCACTGCACCCCACAAAGATTGTGTTCACTGCACCCCAAAAGGATTGTCTTCACTGCACCCCACAAAGATTGTGTTCACTGTACCCCACAAGGATTGTCTTCACTGCACCCCACAAAGATTGTCTTCACTGCACCCCACAAAGTTTATGTTCACTGTACCCCACAAAGATTGTGTTCACTGCACCCCACAAGAATTGTCTTCACTGCACCCAACAAGGATTGTCTTCACTGCACCCCACAAAGATTTTGTTCACTGCACCCCACAAAGATTGTGTTCACTGCACCCCAAAAGGATTGTCTTCACTGCACCCCACAAAGATTGTGTTCACTGTACCCCACAAGGATTGTCTTCACTGCACCCCACAAAGATTGTGTTCACTGTACCCCACAAAGATTGTGTTCACTGCACCCCAAAAGGATTGTCTTCACTGCACCCCACAAAGATTGTGTTCACTGTACCCCACAAAGATTGTGTTCACTGTACCCCCCAAAGATTTTGTTCACTGCACCCCACAAGGATTGTCTTCACTGCACCCCACAAGGATTGTCTTCACTGCACCCCACAAAGATTGTGTTCACTGTACCCCACAAAGATTGTGTTCACTGTACCCCCCAAAGATTTTGTTCACTGCACCCCACAAGGATTGTCTTCACTGCACCCCACAAGGATTGTCTTCACTGCACCCCACAAAGATTTTGTTCACTGTACCCCACAAAGAGTGTGTTCACTGTACCCCACAAAGATTTTGTTCACTGCACCCCACAAAGATTGTGTTCACTGCACCCCACAAAGATTGTGTTCACTGCACCCCAAAAGGATTGTCTTCACTGCACCCCACAAAGATTGTGTTCACTGTACCCCACAAGGATTGTCTTCACTGCACCCCACAAGGATTGTCTTCACTGCACCCCACAAAGATTGTGTTCACTGTACCCCACAAAGATTTTGTTCACTGCACCCCAAAAGGATTGTGTTCACTGCACCCCAAAAAGATTGTGTTCACTGCAGCCCACAAACAGAAAAATGGATGTGGATCACTGACACTTGCCTATCTCCTATCCCACACCACACAGCAATATCGATTGTAGTTTGTAGAACACACTGACCCTATAATTCAGCAGACTCTATCCCTAAAATGCCTACAACTTGCCCTGCCTAAACACTCCGACCTGACCCTAAATTCTATCCGGACACCAATTCGTTTTCCCTGCCTGTCTTTCCCTAATCAGCAGCCAGCACGTATGTGTGCTCTGTCCCTGAGCTAAGCAGCAGAATGACGCCGCTGCGGCTGCCTCGAACTTATAAAGACTTGGTCACATGCTTCAGACGGCCAATCACAGCTACTCATACATTTGCAGGCATGGCTGAGATAGCTTAAGGCACACCAGTTAAAGGATTGTTGATTGGCTGTTGAAAGCCCGCCATGAAAAGAGCGCCAAAACATGCAAAACCCGGAAATAAAACGACCGAACACGGATTTTTTACCCGAACATACAGTAAAGTGTCCGTGTCCGTGTTCGGGTAACAAAAATCCAATTATTCGGTACGAACACGAATAATACAGTCCGTGTTCGCTCAACACTAATGTGGAGGACTCTGCCTGGAGAGAGGAAAGGGTGAGAAGGGAAGTAGTACTGTGTATGGAGAGCAGATGGAGGGGAGGAATGAAGTAGTACTGTGTATGAAGACTAATGATGTCCCATGAACCCCTAAGTAAGTAAGGATAATGGGGAGTCATACCGAACACACTGCCACCCTCATTAGTGTAAAATTCACAAATCAGTGACGAAATTATCAGATTCAACAGTGAGCTTCAGACACGATGCAAATCATTATAAATTACAGTACAACAATTCACTCTTTCTCCCTGGATCTACAGCTAAGGGGACATAAACATTTAAATCTGACTCTACTTGAGATTAAACTGCCCTTTTTATACATCTCCAAGCTTTGAAACTTTACTCATAATCAATAATCCCAGTTTTGATTAAAAAAAATAATTTATAACAAGTGTCTACCACAAGTTTATGGTTAGAGCTATATTATCAGGTGCTGAAAGCTGATGGGACATATTACGTCTAATAGGGAAATAGGGAGATTAGACTTAACATTAATATTAGACTTAACATTAATATTCTGTTTGATATCTATCAAATCATGATTTCATTCTTTTCAAGGAATCATTGATTGTTGGATTGTGAAACATGGTCATCTGGAAATACACTTAAAAAAGTGAGTGTCTTTTGAAAAATTGTATATCCTCCAACGCCTACCATACACTCCTCACCTCTCTTGATTGGGTGAAGGTTTGCTCGATGAATCCCTCTAGGGTCTACTAAAAGATGCTACATTTGGCAGCCGCCACTTCTCAACTTTTTATCATAACAATGCACAAATGCTGAGAGTCATTCATGAGAGCCAGTGACTCTGGTACAACAGATTGGACTATTCTGCAGAGATTTGGGCCCAAATCTAAAATACTTTGTTAAGCATTTTTTACTTTTAATCAATTTTATTTTATTTTTGTATAATGTCTATTTTGTAATATATTTTTATGCAAATGTTTTCTTGCACCATTTTTCTTCTTTTTTTATGTAGTGGCAGCTACTGTTTATGGGATGTAGTACTGTGTATAGAGAGAGGAGCTTGAGAAGGGAAGTAGTACTGTGTATATAGAAAGAGGAAGAGGTTGAAGAAAGAAGACATAAAGACCTTGAAGGGTCTTTATGTGGGCTCACACCTGAATTTCCACCAGTGTTGAAAGGTTGAAGAAAGAAGTAGTTCTGTGCATGGAGAGAGGAGGAAAGTAGAACTTTGTATAACACAAGAGTTGGATCAGAGGAGAACAGTAGTATGCAGTATGGGTGGTTTAGGAGGCACTAATGCCCACCTGCTTAGAGGGATTTATATGTATGTATATATATATATATATACATATATAAAAAATATATATATATATATATATATATATATATATATATATATATATATATATATATATATTTATATTTATGTCCATAAATACATAAAATGTCATATATCTGCCTGCCCAGCTCCTGCACTCTCCTGTGTCCTCTCATTCACCTCTCCTTGTTTTCTCATCATTTTTCTCGGTGTCTTGTTTCTTTTTTCATATTTTTCAGCCTATAAGTCTCTTTTCCTTCGCTATGTCCTTTCACTCGTCATTTTCCTAATAACCATTCCTTATTTGCTGTAGCTTGCCATCCTTTTTTTCTGCCTCTTCAGTTCATATTTAAACTAGCACTTTTAAAGGTAAAATGCCTCCTACGTTTCTGGTTGTTTAAATTGCCATCAAGGGGTGCAGTGATGGTAAGCAACCACCTTGAAGGGTGTTTATGTGGGCTCACACCTGAATTTCCACCAGTGTTGAAAGCCCCCCCCCCTCCCCTTACACATTCTTGTTGGTTTATGAGGCTGCCAATCCTAATGGGGAGCAGTGCCAGGATCTTGACCACAGGAGCTGGTCGAGATTGATTTGCATCCCAGGTTTTTGGGGTCCCATGAACTCTGCATAGAGTTAACAGGCATACATACACCTCTTTATAGATTCCATCACTACTGCCCATTAGAACAATTAAAGTGATGACAGGGTCACTTAGCACAGTTGGCACAGAGACTGGAAAAAAGGTAGTTTACAAGAGCTGTTTGTTAAAGCAGTTAGCACAGGTAGTAGGGACGCATTGTTAAGTTCTGGAACAGGTAAAGGAAGAGATATAGCAGTGTCTTGGGGCAAGTGCACACTACTGATTCACACCAGTTTTATTGGGCTGATATGAGCAGCATTGCCCAATAGAGTCCTAAGGCAAAGATAGAGGTCCTCTTCACACCAATGCAATGTGTTGGTGTGCGTTGGAATAAAATAATACAGGCATCATTTTATCGCAAGGTAGTACATTACTATGTAATGTACTTGAAATTCTTAGCAGCGCATAAAAGCAAAGAATAAGTGCAGCCAAAGCATTCCTGTGACCCGTAGGCTGGAGCCCGCTGTCTGCTGACGTCACAGAGCCAGTCCAGGCTCAGGAAAAATCGTGACTAAATGGTCGGGATCTGCCCACATGCCTGGACCAGCAACCTGGCTCAGCCTCTCAGCGAACCACTGAGAGCCTGAACCGGATGCTCCCGCCCCCTCCACAGCTCAGCACTTTAGTGAGCGTTCGCGTGCGTGGGGGGAGGCAGAGCAGACAGCGGTGACTGACAGTCACCAGCTCTCTGCTCTCAGAATTCTAAGAACCGAGTGATCAGCGGTCTTTGATTGCTCGGTTCCCACTCATAGAGTCGGCAAGGGACAGATGCAGCATCCAAATGATGCTAGATTCAACTAAGTGAGTATGATTCTGAAATAAAAAAAAAAATCATACTTCTCTTTTAATATAGAAGTAAAAATGTATATATACACTACTGTACTGTGCAAAAACCTTAGGCAGGTGTGAAAAAAATACTGTAAATTAAGAAAGTCTTCAGAAATAGAAGTGTTAAAAGTTTATTTTTTATCCAATTAACAAAATAGAAAGTAAATTAACAGAAGAGAAATCCAAAGCAAATCAGTATTTTGGGTGACCACCTTTCGCCTTTAAAACAGCATCAATTCTTCTAGGTAGACCTGCACAGAGTTTTTTAAGGAACTCCACAGGTAGGTTGTTCCATCTTGGAGAACTAACCACAGATCTTCTGCGGATGTAGGTTGCCGCAGATCCTTCTGTCTTTTCATGTAATACCAGATAGACTCGATGATGGTGACATTAGGGCTCTGTATGGCCAAACCATCACTCCTTGTTCTTCATGCTAAAGCAAGTTCTTAATGAAATTGCCAGCTGTGTTTGGGGTCATTGTCCTGCTGCAGCCAACTACATGCCTCCCTGATGGTATGGCATGATGGATAAGTATCTGCCTGTATTTCTAAGCACCGTGGACACCATTAATGCTGACCAAATCTCCAATGCTGCAAAACTGCAGCCCCAGACTTCAAAATAACCTCCACCATGCTTCACTGTTGCCTGCAGACACATATTATTGTACCGCTCTCCAGCGCTTCGCAAACAAACTGCTTCCCACCACAGCCAAATATTTCACATTTGACTCATCAGTGCAGAGCACCTGTTGCCATTTTTCTGCACCCCAGTTCCTATGTTTTAATGCATAGTTGAGTCAGTTAGTCTTGTTTCCATGTCGGAGATATGGCTTTTTGCCTGAAATTCTTCTATGAAGACCACTTCTGAGCAGATTTCCCTGGACAGTAGATGGGTGTACATGGTTTCCACTGGTTTCCACCAGTTCGGTGCCGGTGGCACTGCTGGACATCTTCTGATATGAAAGGAAAGTAAGCATGATGTCTCTTTCATCGGCTGCATTAAGTTTTCTTGGCCGGCTACTGCAACTATGATCCTTAACGTTGTCCGTTTCTTTGTTCTTCTTCAAAAGAAATTGAACAGCACTGTGATGGGAGTCACTTTTATTTGAGGGCCAGTGGAACCCAGCTTACCTTAGAGAGATTGGGAAATCCCTGTCTCAGCTCCCCAGGTCCCTCTTATGTGTAAGTCACCCTGTGTCTAACAGGGGCACAAGGTGACGGAGAAAATGATGGACAACTACTTAATAGACATTGAGAATGTGGTTTGGATTACTTCAAATGGGACAGTAATATTTATCCACAATAACCCTGAAGAGATCTATGATGCATTATTTCCACTGTATCAGAGTGATTGAACATTGTATGAGCTTTGCCATTTAACCTGTTGTAGACTGCTGCCATGAAGTCTGTAACTCCTGAATAATCAAAGCATTGCTTACATGTGGATTTCATGGTTAATTGTCTCACCTATTGTTTGCCTGCTAGCACTCTGTGTACTCCACCTAGGCTGGTTTAAGTGCTGAGTTAATTACCATGTTAATTATAACATTGTCTAGGTGTGGATTCCCATTCACCTATGTTTCTGTCCAGATGACTAGTTAATTAGCTCAGGTTAATTATGTTTTTGTGTGTAGTTTGTATCATTAGGGTAATCTGATCAGGTGGGGGATGTCCTCATGTGTGTGGTATATATTCTGTGTAAGTTTGCTCAATAAACGTTTTCCAGATCTTATACAAGCTATTCTCGGCTAGTCTTGTATATCGCGCCTAGAATATCGGATATCTATGTTCAAGACTGCAGAAAGCGGTATATTGACGGAAGCACTCAAACATAGTCTTGGCCGGTTCTGTCACAAGCACATCTTGAAACCCCAGTCTGCTTTCAAATCTTTGCTTGGGAGAGACCTTGCTGTTGCAGTAGAACTACCTTGAATCTTTAAATACGTACAGAGAAGGTTGAGAACGGCGCTATCTTTTAAAAGATTAGTGCACTTAGTGAATAAATAATTTAAATAAACAGTGATGTTTAAAATAATTTATAAAGTGCATAGGTGACTTATAATTTAATTGTACAGTAAAACCTGAATAAATATAAATTATACAGTTTAACCAGAGACCGGTTATAATAATAAATATAAATTATAAGATAATAGTGCAGAGATGCAGTGCAAAGTGCCAGTGCAAAAAAATCACAAAAAATGGGAAAAGACAGTGACTTTTATTTAAGAATAGATATAGCAAGTGCAGTGTACATCCAATCAGTGAAGAAACTATAAGTGGTTGCACAGAACAAAATCGTAGAGTAAGTGTTGATGTGAGCAGAGGTGAAAAAAATCGGATAAAAGAGCCGGTGTAACGTTAAAAAACCATACCCCGTGGAGAAACCATACCCTCGTCACTTCCGGGCTGAAACAGCTGAGCAGCGCAGCAGTGCGCATGCTCAGAGCCCCGGATACGTGATTGAACATTAAAGAATTAGACAAGTGCGCATGCTCGGTGGGCATGAAATTCTCACGGCACTGTGTCTAATGTAAAACTTGCGGCGCTTACATTAAAACAGCTTATCTGAAACGTAAATCATCTCCGCTCTTCGCCCTGTCACTGCCCTCATCTCCGGTAATAAATATAAAAGCGGTAGCGGGTGTATGTGATGTAAATGTGACGGCGATCGCGGCTCCGTGATCCGCTTTTATATTTATTACCGGAGATGAGGGCAGTGACAGGGCGAAGAGCGGAGATGATTTACGTTTCAGATGAGCTGTTTTAATGTAAGCGCCGCAAGTTTAACTACCGTGAGAAATCCATACCCTCCGTAGCGGAACCGGAAGTGACGAGGGTATGGTTTTCTCACGGGTATGGATTTTTCACGGAACACCGGTCAATTTACAAGATATTAAATGTAAATGAAGAGGCTCCGGGTTGCAATCACCAGCATGGCCGCTAGGTGTCGCACCGTATATACAACCTGCTATGGCTTCTGTTTGGGGATGGTGCTCAGGGGTTCCTCCAATCCTTATTATCCATTTGTGAACTGTGTGTTCCTCAAAAATAAATACAGAGAATGAAACCCCCTTCTCTGTATTGTATAAACCGGAAGGGCGGAGTCTTCTACGTCATTACGTCACTTCCGGCACCCGGAGCCAGAGCCGTGGAACACGGAAGCTTCCTGGCCGAAAACCACTGACAGCCTGCAGCCTAACTTGTGAGTCACTACACTCATTCGTTCCAGTTGTACTTAGAATATGGCACCAGGGGGTTTCCTTCTCTGTATTTATTTTTGAGGAACACACAGTTCACAAACAGAGAGAGAGAGATGAGACAGAGAGAGAGGGGAAACAGAGAGAGAGGGGGTGGATGAGAGAGGGGGGGGGGTGAGAGAAAGAGAGCGATGAGAGAGAGGGGGGGTGAGAGACAGAGAGGGGGGTGAGAGAGGGGGATAAGAACGAGAGAGGGGGTGAGAGAGAGAGGGATGAGAGAGAGATGAGAGCGAGGAGGGGATGAGAGAGGGAGGGGATGAGAGGGGGGGCAAGAGAGAGGGGGTGAGAGAGAGAGAGCGAGAGAGGGGGTGGAAGAGAGAAAATGGTGGATGAGATAAAAGGTCAGAATATAATTGGTTATTCATACACCTGACTCTAATCCTACAAAATCTCTGACTTTGTGCAAGTGTACAGAGTGTGCAAGTGTAAAAATGTATTCTGGTTTGTAGCCAAAGGGGCTGTCACACCAAATATTGATTTGATTATGATTTTTCTTCTGTTTGCTTACTTTGCATTTTGTAAATTGATAAAAAAAAATGTGTATATATATATATTTTTGAAAGCATTCTTACTTTACAGCAGTTCTTCAGACCTGCCTAAAACGTTTTCACCGTACTGTATATTTGGGGTGAGCTGCATAGTCCACTAAGTTCTTCTGCTCAATCTGCATATGGCAAAAAAAGTCAAAGAATCCTAGCATTCCTTTCTAGTGAAAATCACTCTTTATTCCAATCAGCCGTACATACAAGAAGTACAAGAATGGCAGATTGAAATAAAAAGTTATGTTATGCGCCCTGGCCTTTAAAAAAACAAACAAACTGAATTTTTTGTAAAATCTTACCTGTAAAATTCCTTTCTCTGAGTCCTCCGACAGTCGCCGCCTCCTCTAAGTCATCACTATTGGGTATTGACTTCCGCTCCGCAGGAGTAGCTAGGCATAAGACTTAGTCAAAAAGAACAAAGGCATTTGCATATACACACCCATGGGGGGCTGTCCCACTAGGTCAATACCCCCCTGCAGTGACCACTCCCAACTCAGTTTGGTAGCATAGCAGTAGGAAATAAGACAACAACCCCAAAAGAGGGGCGGGGCGGCGACTGTCGGAGGACTCAGAGAAAGGAATTTTACAGGTAAGATTTTACAAAATTCTGTTTTCTCTTACGTCCTCCGACAGTCGCCGTCTCCTCAAATTCATCACTATTGGGATGTCCCAAAGCAGTGTAGACATGAGGGGTGGGAGACGCAACCGTAGAAAAGGCAACACAGTACCCACATCAGAGAAAGGAACCTTACACTCACAGTAAGAGAACCTTCTGGGCAACAGAAAACAAGGCTCAACAGGAGCAACAGCCCAGCAAAGCAAATACCTTAGGGGATAACACCCCAACAGCCAGGGACACACAAAAAAACAGAGGGGTCCTTCATGGCACTGCTGCACTGAGAACTTTGCAGCCAAAGGAGGCATCAGCCGACGCCAAAACATCTACCTTGTAGAATTTGGAAAAAGTGTGCACCGACGACCAAGTCGCAGCCTTGCACGCCTGGGCCACCGAGGCCCGATGCCAATAGGCCCAGGACGCACTCACAGACCTGGTAGAGTGCGCCTTAACAGGGAAGGGCAGAACCCGTTCCTTCAAGGCATAAGCCTGTTCAATGGTCTGTCTGATCCATTTGGCAATAGTTGCTGCAGACGCAGCCATGCCCTTCCGAGGTCCCTCAGGAAGGACAAAGAGGGAATCCGTCTTCCGAAAGGACTCCGCAGACGACAGGTAAACCCTGATCGCCCTGACAACATCCAAGGAATGCAGAGCAACCTCCTTAGGATGCTTAGGCTTCGTACAAAGCGAAGGCAGGACAATGTCCTCATTAAGGTGGAACTCAGAGACCACCTTAGGAAGAAAGGAGGGATGTGGACGCAAGAGCACTTTATCCTTGTGAATCACCAAGTACGGGGAACGGCAAGACAACGCCGCCAGTTCCGACACTCTGCGAGCCGAAGTGATCGCCACCAAAAAGGCAACCTTCTTAGACAGATGTCTATAACGATATCTCCCGTATGTTTTCAAAGGGAGCACGCTGTAACACGGACAGAACCAAGTTCAAGTCCCATGGAGGTAAGGGCTCCTTCCTGGGAGGAGCCAAATGTCGCACACCTTGAATGAAGGTGCGAACCAGGGAATGAGACGCCACAGGGCGTTGGAAAAGAATAGCCAGTGCGGACACCTGGCCCTTGATTGTAGCCAGCGCCAGGCGCTGGTCCACCCCAGACTGCAGGAAGGCCAACACTCTTGACACCGTGTACGAGCGAGGGGAGAACCCCCTGGACTCACACCAGGCGAAATAAGCCTTCCAGGTACGGTAATAGATTTTACCAGAGGAGGTTTTCCTAACCTTGACAAGGGTAGGGATGACCTCAGGGGAGAGACCCCTGTCCCTCAGGACCCGGGTCTCAACAGCCAGGCCATTAAAGCCAACCCTGAGACAGTAGATCTTCCTGCATTGGCAGCTGCCACGGAGGTGCCACTGCCAGGTAAACAACGTCGGCGTACCAGAACCGGCGTGGCCAGTCCGGCATCACCAGGTGCGGTTCCGAGGCCAACCTGCGGAGGAACCTGGATAGCAACTGAATTGGAGGAAAGGCATACATAAGACGATACTGATGCCAAGGGGCCACCAACGCATCCGAGGCGTCTGCCAGAGGATCGCGCGTTCTTGCCACGAACCTTTCCACCTTGTGGTTCAGTCGAGACGCGAACAGATCCACGTCCGGGATCCCCACTTCGCACACAGCATTTGGAAGACCTCTGGCTGCAGGGACCATTCCCCCTGGTCCAGGGTCTGGCGGCTCAGATAGTCGGCCTGCCAGTTCTCCACACCCGGAATGTGAACTGCTGAGATTGCCGGGACATGAGTCTCGGCCCAAGACAGAATGTCGGTCACCTCCCGGGCCGCCCGGGCACTCCTGGTGCCCCCTTGGTGGTTAATGTAAGCCACCGCGGTAGCATTGTCCATCTGTACCCAAACAGGACGGCCCTGAAGTTGGTCCGACCACTGGAAGAGACAGAGTTTTATCGCTCTCAATTCCAGCACATTTATCGGGAGGGAGGATTCCTCCTCCGACCAAGTGCCCTGGGCAGACAGGTTGCCCAGGACTCCACCCCAGCCCAACAGGCTGGCATCCGTTGTAATCACTGTCCACAACAACGGACGGAAGGACTTGCCTTCCGACACCGTGTGGGACTGGAGCCACCACAGAAGAGCCAATCCGGTCTGACGACTCAATGAGACACTCAGATCCAGGGACTGAGGTAGTCTGTCCCACCTGGCCAGGATCTCCGCCTGGAGAGCCCGCGTGTGAAACTGAGCAAAGGGTATCGCTTCGAAGGCCGAAACCATCAACCCCAGGCCCCGCATACAGGTCCTGAGTGACGAGGACGGATTGTCCCTGAGGGACCTGAGCTCGTCCTGCAAGGTCCGGAGCTTGTCCTCCGGCAAGAACACCTTTGCCTGAGCAGAGTCCAGAATCATTCCCAGATAGGAAAGACGAACCGATGGAGACAGCGTCGATTTCTGAACGTTGATGGTCCATCCGAACTCCTGTAGCGTCTGCACTGTGGTGGACAGATCAAGGAGATCGTCCAGGTACCCCAAGACCGCAATGCCCTGTGCCCTTAACAGACCCAGAACCGGCGCCAGCACTTTGGTAAATACCCTTGGAGCCGAAGCGAGACCGAAAGGTAACCCCACAAACTGATAGTGGTCCTCTGCGATAGCAAACCGAAGGTACCGCTGATGACCCTCAAAAATGGGGATGTGCAGGTACGCATCCTTCAGATCTATCGAGGCCAGGAATTACCCTGGACTCAGGGAGGCCACCACCGAGCGGAGAGACTCCATACGGAACTTCAGAACGCGCACAAAGCGGTTCAGCGCTTTCAGGTCCAGAATAGGACATACTTTGCCCTCCTTCTGGGGCACAGTAAACAGATTTGAATAAAATCCCCGAAACCTGTCCCGATGAGGCACCGGGACAATCACCCCCTGAGCAAGAAGGTCCCGCACTGCTTGGTGCAAGTTCTGCAGACGCCCAGGAGGCAAATGAAGATTTGAGTGGAAAAAAATCTGTCCGCCGGCCGGGAAAGGAATTCGATCTTGTACCCTGATCGAATGATTTCCTGAACCCTCCTGTCCGGAATTCAGAGCAGCCAAGGTTGGAGGAAACCACGCAAACGTCCCCCCACCCCTGAAACGGGTGAGGGCGCCCCTTCAGGCAGAGGCGGACTGACCCGCCGAGCCGGCATTACCGGACTTCTGCTTGCCCCGCCTCAGGGCTTCCTTTGGCTACCCTGGCCCTTAAAGGGCTTGCCCTTGGTTTGGTTCCGAAAGGCACGAAAGGACCCCTGAGTGGAGCGAGACGTAGAACCCCGTTTGCCATGAAAGGACTTGTTCTTCGGGTTCTGGGGCAGCAAAGTGCTCTTGCCCCCTGTGACGCCTTTCACCAAGGTATCCAACGCCTCGTCAAAAAGGCGAGAACCAGCATAGGGAAAATCAGCCACTGCTTTCGGCGAGGACTGGTCAGCCGACCAGCTCTTCAGCCAGATCAGTCGACGGTTAAGCACCGAGACACTAGATAGGCGTGCAGCCAAAGGGGCCTCATTCAAGGCCGCATCACACAAATACATGACTCCTTGGTGAATTTGATCCACCATATCCAGCCGGGCAGGCGGAACAGCATCAGACACGAGGTTGCTCCTAAGCACCTTAGTCCAATCAGCCACCGCCTGAGCCACCAAAATGGACGCGAAAATGGGTTTGAGCAACGAGCCCGCCACCGTATAGGAATGGCGGGGTAGAGACTCCAACCGCCGGTCCGTGGAATCCCGAAAAAACCGGGGTCTCCTCTGTAGGAATCAAGGTAGCCTTGTTCAACACGGCCACAGTGTGATCCACCTGTGGAGGCACACACCATTGTGATTCCATAGCCGGCGCAAAGGGATAAAGCAATTTGAACTGACTAGGTACCAGGAATGGGCGTTTTAAAGTGCGCCACAGTTCATTAACAGTGTAATGAAACTCAGCAGGGCAGGGAAAAACCTGCGCCGACTTGCGGGTCCTGTGAGTCCCAAATGAGGACACAATGCCCGGAGGACTGGGCTCATCCTCCAAATGTAAAGTTTCCTTAACAGAAACTATGAATTCATCCATGGTCGCGCACTCTTCAGGCGACCCCGGGGAGGAAGTATCAACCCCCTCCACCTCCGACTCCCCCTCAGACCCCAGCGGGTCTAAGGATAAGCGAGACCCTGAACAGGGCACGCTCGCCGCAGCAGCCATATCACCATCTGAATCAGAGGAAAGAGACAATCTGGGCCTCTTCCTAGCAGCACGTTCAGCCATCAGCACCTCCATATTGGACACCAAGGACGCCACTACAGCGGCTAAATCAGGTCTTAGAGGGGCCACAGGAGAACTGGAGTCCCCCACCAGAGCTGGGGGGAATTTGCTGTCCTGAGAATCCATTTCCCAAGATGAAACAACAGTGCAATAAAATTGGCACTGCTCCTTTAAAACCGCTGCGGAGTGCGCAGCCCACCGCTACATGCACAGTGACAAAAAACCCCCACAGGAGAAGAAAACTGAGCCAGAAATGACAACACAGAGGGTTATGAGAGAGACAGTCTGCAGAGCCCCGCAGAGTGTTACCACCGATGTCGCTGCTTCAGAGGAAAAGGAAGTGAGGTCAGAAGAGGCTGAACAATAAGCTGCAATGACTCAGGGAAAATGGCTGCCCATAGGACTGAATGGAAGGCTCCGGCAAGATGGCGCCGAACATGCGGTCGGAACGATCGTTCTGCCACACGCAAGATGGCGCCGGATGGTGCCAAAACAGCATGTATTATCGCCCATAGTGAAGCCAGACATGCTTGCCCATACCTAAAATGGCGGACCGTGCGGTTTTACCCCGCTGCGGCCGCACACAGTCTGTACCCCCACACACACCGAAGTGACACAGGGGAAGGGGCCCCCAAAAACACCCAGCACCGCAGCGCATGTACAAGCGATCCCCGCAGGGATCGCATCAAGGAGCCCCACACAGGCACAGACATGGGGAACACACAGCAACACAAGACTGCCACCCCAGACAGAGGCCCCACACAGAAGTACTTACCTGTACCAGATGGCATGGGGTGCCTCTCAGAAACGGAAAGCCGCTGTCCTCATCTGACAGGGAATGCCGTTAGCCAGGAACATTTCACTGCAGTACCGCAGATGTGTCCAGTGAGGTAGCCACCTCACGGCTGCATCCCTGCTGCGAGCAGGGATGGGTCTTTCTTAATGCCAGGACGAACCACGGCTGAACGCTCGATGGCGGGCTGGGGGTCCATCTGACCCTCTGCCCTGGAGAACCAGGGCGGTCAGTCTAAGTCCCAGCTCCGCATGAATCCATCTTCTTCCAAAGAGACGACTAAAACTAAAGCTGAAAAAATAAACAGCTAGTAAAGTAAGAAAAAACTGACATTTTCAAAGAAAATAAAATAGAAAAGATTAGATAGGCTGAGACTGTAGCCCCAGCACAGGGAAACCTAACTACTCCTGATGCTAGGCAGAAAGAAACTGAGTTGGGAGTGGTCACTGCAGGGGGGTATTGACCTAGTGGGACAGCCCCCATGGGTGTGTATATGCAAATGCCTTTGTTCTTTTTGACTAAGTCTTATGCCTAGCTACTCCTGCGGAGCGGAAGTCAATACCCAATAGTGATGACTTAGAAGAGGCGGCGACTGTCGGAGGACGTAAGAGAAAACAACATTTCATATTCCTGATATGTGCCTGCTGTACCATGTACTTGTATGAGAAAGTCTCCTTTTCTATTTGAATTGCTTCCTTTGTGTGAAATTCCTGGTGTTCCTGACAGTCCTGCTTTCCTATTAAAAACTGACCACAGGCAGGAGAGCACATCATGGTCAGTTCTCTAGCTGTGCTGAGAATTTAACCTGCTCTTCTCCAATGATCAGACTTGTCTTGACCCTCCCCTTCCTGCACAGCTATTCACTGGGAAGTTCAGTGTTTTGCTGTTTCTCCTCCCCTAGCTCTCTGAGCTCCTTATGTAGCTGAGAACTGAGGAAATCGCGTATGAAAAAAAAAAAAAAAAAGAAGAGGGAAAACTGTATTTATAATGCTTTTATATGTATACACAAATATTTTGCCTTTTTCTATTTTAGGCCCCTTTTACACGATCGGACCGACCTGGTCAGCCTGCATGTTTTTCATTCAGATCTGATCGGGCCACCCATTCTCCTTTATGGAGAGGCGAATGTCAGCGAACATGTGTCCACTGACACCCGCCTGGCATCCGATCCAACAAGATTCACTGAAAACAAATGGATGGCGATAAGTTCGCCATCTGTCCAGCGGATGGGAAACAGACAGGCTGATGGTTTTCATCTGATCTCCCCATAGGGGAGAGTGGGACTCTGACAGGTCTGTCTCTGCACACTGAGCGGAGACGGACCTTTCATCCACCTGCTCAGTGGGGATCAACTGAGCAATCCCCACTGAGCAAGAGGAGTCCATCCAAACAGATCTACCCCATGTGAAAGGGGCCTTAAACTGACGTTTTACAAGGTGAGGATTTACATTTACCTTTAAGCTATAAGCAGAGTGCAATCTTCTTGTGGAGAGTACAAAGAACAGAGTGGCTTCCTAGACAGCTCACCCTAGAGTTACAACAAAGGTTGATGGGACCACCCAAAACTTCCAATTTGGAATAGTGACCAGGAGAAAGCTCACTGTTGGGAGTAAAACCAAAAGGAGAAATCGGTGCTAAATCAACCTAAACATGATACAGAAACAAAAAATGTCCATAAATCAACCGTGATGATCCCACACCATACAAATTTGATCTTTTTGTATCTAAAGAGTGATCCACCAACAAATAACATATGACCACCACCAAAGTGTGAAGTGCCCACTCACCGTAGCTCCAGTGACCTCTAAATGAATAAAGGTCAGTAAGCGCTTCGAGATATTGATTTGGCCCCTCAGAATTGATCAGTCTTCCATTAGGTCTCCAGATATTTACTTGTCTCCTTCTCTCTCTTCAATGACTTCACCACTAAAAACCAAAGAAATACTATAGTGTAGTATGTTTATTCACCATATTAAAAGACATCAAAGGTATTGCACCCACATATATACAGTATGTGTCCTGACTCGGAACAAGTGTATACAGCCTTTTGTTTTGAGTACTGTCTCGCTTCTCCCTCTTGGGATTGGCGTGCATTCCACCACCAGGAACTCCGGAGCCGTATGTGACTTCAGATGTAAATCGGAATTCAGGGCCAGTGCTAGACTGTTTTACGCCCTAGGCAAGATCACCTATTTGCGCCCCTCCCCCCCAAAAAAATAAATAAAAAGGGAAGAGGTTAAAAACTGTCATATCCAGTGACCCTGATCTGATGGTTCCCCCATGACACCTGGGGACCCTGATGTCCCCCTATGTCACACCTAGAGACCCTGATGTTTTTCCATGTCACATCCTGGGACCCCAATATTCCTCCATATACTGCTGTCATACCCACTGGCCCTGATGTTCCTCCATGTCATACCCTGGGACCCCTGTGTTCCTCCATGTCATGCTGTCATACCCAGTGACCCCAATGTTCCTTTATGTCACATCAGGGGTCCCTGATGTTCCTCCATGTCATACCCAGAGACCCTGATGTTTTTCCATGTCACACCTGGGGACCCCGATGTTCCTCCATGTCGCACCTGGGGACCCTGATACTCCTCCATGTCACACCTGGGGACCTCAATTCCCCATGGCACACCCAGGGATCCCAATTCCTCATGGCACACCTGGTGACCCGGAACCCCTGTTACAATTGTGACCCCTCTCCCCCATTTTACACCTGTTTACTCCGATTCCCCATGGCACACCTGGTGATCCCAATTCTCTTTCACACCAGGGATCCTCCATGTCACACCAAGGGACCTTGATCCCCTGTTCTGGGGACACTCATTGGGCAGTATGAAGAGAGTGGCCTGCACTCTGCCCTCCTTCACCGTAATCCTGCTTATTCCTTCTCCCAGGACGCTCCTCTCCTGGACTACAGTGCTCACCACAGCTCCAACCGGCTCCTGGTGGAGGGAGAAGCAGCAGTCAGAGAGCTCCGCACCTCCATCACCAACATTCTCAGACCCTTCCGGTGCCTCATCGCTTCTGCTCCAGTAAAGGTGCTGCCTTCCAGTGCCGAGCTTTGGCTCTGGTTCAGCTCTCCTCCATTCCCTGCTTAATACCGACCCAGGGAAATGAACGGCTGCCCACTAGCTCAGTGTAGAGAGTCACTTCCCGCCCAGGGATTAGGCCGTTTAGCTCCAGACGAAGAGGATCATTATGCAGGTAGCACTCAGGTGGGCTCCATTCCTGCCCCTTGGGGCTCCCCCAACAATGGTGGAAAGTCAGGGCCTGGTAGTTCTGCCACTGCCCCAGACACCTGGCATCTTCCTCTGTCCCTTCTTCCTCCCCCACTGCCGCCCCTCCCCTCAGCTCACAAGGATCATTCATGACGGAGAGTGAGTGCTGACTTGTGGCTGCGCCCCTAGGTGGCAATGCGCCCTAGGCGCCTGCCTAGTTTGCCTAGTGGAAGCACCGGCCCTGTCGGAATTGATGGCGGCCGAAAGGCTTCATTGTTGAAATACCCAAGATACACAAGAAGCCACAGTTTACCAGGCTTCATGAATAACTACAGCATCACTTTTGGGTGGACTTGCCCCTTGATGGTACTTGAGGAAACGTTTTGAAAGCAATTTTTATTTTTAAAGATAAGATAAAAGCTTATTTTCCTCTCTAAATTTTTATTTACAAGTTACTAAGCAATGGTTGGATACAATGGTCATAAAGGACTTGACTTTGACCAAAAGTATGGTTACGGGCCAGAAACGTTATTATCCAAAATCTGATTGTGGCAAATGGCAATGACAGAACAAATGCAGACAAGCAAAAAAAAAAGAGACGACCTGATCAGATATATGCGTAGGACGGGGCATGCAGCCTTCATGACCACACATTGGCTCAGTACACGGGCAGACCATCCATATGTATAATACTTTAATGCCCCAACTCTATTGTGGTAACCCAACTGCCAAGTCATAGTCATCTTGAAGAATACCAGAAGAGTATGAGCCATAAGACAAGGAAAGAGTGAGAAGTAGTGAAGAAAAGGGTGGTCCAGCCATGGGATGGGGTATAAAAGGGGAAAAGGGACTGCAGGGCAGGGGGGAGGCTTGTTTTCCTTTTCTATCTCTCTCTCCCTTCAATATTCCTCCTTTCCCTCTCTCTTCTTCTTTCCTCCTTCTTCTCTCCTTCAGCACCCCCATCTCCCGCTCACCCTGTCTTGTGATGCTGTAATGCTTTTGCACATCTGTTTGTGACACATCCTCTGTTCCTGTGTCCAGACCCTCCTTCTCTTCCCTGGCTGCTGCTTCCTACCCATTCCTTCACGGCTCAGTCATCTATTCCTCGCACCTCTCCTTCTGTTCCTTCCACATTCACTGCTTCCATGACCAGTGGCAAGAGACAAGGTGGGGGGGGGGGGGGAGCTTGGGTAACGGAGCGGGGGAGAGAACAACAAGATGACAAATGGGAGAAGGGAAGTGAGAACATGAAGGGGGCGCATTTACGTCCCCCTTTGTTACCCCCGCTGCTTTTATTTCCTGCTCCATCTTATCCTGTGGGATTCCACTCATGACTACACAATACACACACACACAGGTGCACAATGTTCCAGTAGTGCTTACAATAATTTCTTCTTCCTCCCCGCGGTCCCCTCTCTGCCCCCTTTGACAGTAAGGGGAGGGGGTCGATAAGAGTTCTCATATATTCTGGGGGATGATGTCATCTCTCCGCTATGCTAAATGTTTATTTATCTGAATATGTACAGAGGAAGGCGCCTGGCTCTGCTCTGCCACTGACTTTATCTCTGACCTTGAGTTGTAGTGCCTACGCCCTTCACTTCTACTGTTTAGTGCACAGCTTGGTAGCCAGGGGGCCAAAAACTAATGCGGAACTAGAAGTGCAAGTATGGCCAGGGTATCCTTGGTCTTGTGGTGCCTCAACAGAAAGAAAGCTGCAGAGTGCTACAGCAGATATTATGTCTCTGAAAAGTCAGAGAGATTGAGTATGAAGAAGAGCTTACAATTGATTAGTAATCAGGGGATAGATATAGAAGGTAGAAGAGCTTACAATCTATTACGGTATAGAGTAGAGATACAGAAGGTGGGAGAGTTTACAATCTATTAGCATACAGGGAATTTATACCGAGGTTGAAAAAGCTTACAATCTATTAAGATACAGAGTACAGATACAGAAAATGGAAGGGCTTACAATCTATTAGTATACAGGGAATAGATACAGAAGTTGGAAGAGCTTACAATCTATTAACCACTTCCCAACCACCCGTCGCCTTTTTTACTGCGGCAGGGTGGCTCTCCTGCGCAAACCGATGTAGACCTAGGTCGGTAGCGCGAGAAGCTAGGGGGCGAGCGCACGCCGCCAGTGGGGAAGCTGATGCACGGGTCAGGCAGCTCCAATTGCCGCCTGACACCCGCGATCGCTCCCCGCTGAGAGAGAAGGACAGTCGGCTGTTGTAAACACAGCTGAACATTCTTCTCCCTGAAATGATCACAGACCTCATGTGATCCTTCTATATAGGATCACATGTCTCTATAGTCATTTCACAAGCCACACCCCCCCCCCACACAGTTAGAATCACTCCCCTATGCTCACATTTAACCCATTGATCACCCATAGGATTAACCCCTTCCCTGCCAGTGTCATTATTACAGTAACAATGCATATTTTTATCACTGATTACTGTAGTAATGTCACTGGTACCCCCCAAAGTGTAAAAAATGTCAGTTAGGGGTCCGATCTGTCGCAGTCCCGCAAAAAATCGCAGATCGCCACCATTACTAGTAAAAAAAAAAAAAAACGATGAAAATTACATGATTCCTTCCCGTAGTTAGTAGACACGATAACTTTTGAGCAAACCAATCAAAATACGCTTATGCAATTTTTTTTTACCAAAAATATATAGCAGAAAACAAATTAGCCTAAAATTTTAAAAAATTTAGATTTTTTACATTTTTTTTGGAGAATGTCATATAGCAGAATGTGAAAAATATTGTTTGTTTTTTTTTTAAATTGTCGCTCTTTTTTTGTTTATAGCGCAAAAAATAAAAATCGCACAGGTGATCAAATACCACCAAAAGAAAGCTCTATTTGTGTGGAAAAAAAAACGTCAATTGTATGTGGGTACAGCATCGCACAACCACGCAATTGTCCGTTAAAGTAAAGCAGCGTCGAATCGCAAAATAGGGCCTGGAAGGGGGCAAATCCTTCCGGTCTTAAAGTGGTTAAGATACAGAGTAGAGGTACAGAAGGTGGAAGAGCTTACAATATATTAGCATACAGGGAATTGATACAGAAGGTGGAAGAGCTTACAATCTATTACGATACAGAGTACACATACAGAAGGTGGAAGAGCTTTCAAATTATTGTGGTATAAGGGAGGGGTGCAGAAGGTGGAAGAGCTTACAATCTATTAAGATACAGAGAATAGATACAGAAGGTGGAAGAGCTTTCAATCTATTAAGATACAGAATACAGATACAGAAGGTGGAAGAGCTTACAATCTATTAGTATACAGGGAATAGATACAGAAGGTGGAAGAGCTTTCAATCTATTAAGATACAGAATACAGATACAGAAGGTGGAAGAGCTTACAATCTATTAGTATACAGGGAATAGATACAGACGTTGGAAGAGCTTACAATCTATTAAGATACAAAGTAGAGGTACAGAAGGTGGAAGAGCTTACAATCTATTAGTATACAAGGAATAGATACAGACATTGGAAGAATTTACAATCTATTAAGTTACAGAGTGGAGGTACAGAAGGTGGAAGAGCTTTCAATCTATTAAGATACAGAGTAGAGGCACAGAAGATGGAAGAGCTTACAATCTATTAGCATAAAGGTAATAGATACAGAAATTGGAGGAGCTTACAATCTATTAGGATACAGAGTACAGATACAGAAGCTGGAAGAGCTTACAATCTATTATGGTAAAGGAGAGTTAGAAAAGCCTATAATCTATAAGGGTAAAAGGGAGGAATACAGAAGGTGGAAGAGCTTACAACTGAATAGGGAATAAGGGAGGTATATAGAAAGTTGAAGAGCTAACAATCTAATATGATATAAGGGAGGGTACAGAAGGCGGAAGAGCTTACAATCTATTATGGTAAATGGGAGAGAGCCAGAAGGTAAAAGAGCTTTCAATTGATTATGGTATACAGGAGGGTACAGAAGGTGGAAGAGCTTATACACTAAATTGCCAAAAGTTTTGGGACGCCTGCCTTTACACGCAAATTAACTTTAATGGCATCCCAGTCTTAGTCCGTAGGGTTCAGTATTGAGTTGTCCCACCCTTTGCAACTATAACAGCTTTAATTCTTCTAGGAAGGCTCTCCACAAGGTTTAGGAGTGTGTCTATGGGAATGTTTGACCATTCTTCCAGAATTGCATTTGTGAGGTCAGGCACTGATGTTGGATAAAAAGGCCTGGCTCACAGTCTCCGCTCTTATTCATCCCAAAGGTGTTCTATTGGGTTGAGGTCAGGACTCCGTTCCTCCACCCCAAACTCACTCATCCATGTCTTTATAGACCTTGCTTTTGTGCACTTGTGCACAGTCACGTTGGAACAGGAAAGGGCCATCGCCAAACTGTTCCCATGAAGTTGTCCAAAATGTCTTGGTATGCTGACAGCTTAGGAGCTGCCTTTACTGGAACTAAGGGACCAAGTCTAACCCCTGAAAAACAACCCCACACCATAAACCTCCCTCCACCAAATGATTTGGACCAGTGCACAAAGCAAGGTCCATAAAAACATGGATGATCGAGTTTTGGGTGGAGAACCTTGACTGGCCTGCACAGAGTCCTAATCTCAATCCGATAGAACACCTTTGGGATGAAATAGAGTGGAGACTGTAACGGATCAACTGGCACCCCCACTGGGTACCTCCATTGACGGATGCTCCTAGTACTTCCCGAGGGCTCCAAGCACTCCACCAGACACCATAACCACCTCAGGCCCCTCAAACTGCCGCAGCTTGGTTGGGGTCTCACCATCTCCTACCCACCCTGGACCTACAACAAGGCTCCAGGTTCCAGTGGGTGAACCTCTCTTTCCCCAGAGATTGAAGCAAGAACAGGAACAAGCTCTTACACAAGCTCTTACAAGAGCTTAGTGATTATCCAAGGGAGTATGAAGAGCATAGCAATCCCTTGTAGTAGATCCCCCCAATAAGAGACAGGACTCTCGATTGAGGGTGAAGTATGACTCAAACTTTAATGGTACAGCTGCTCTTTTATACCGTTTTCCCCCACAAGGTTACCGCCCAGGTGGACCCTGTTGGGGACAAGAAATTACATTCACAATCCAATAGAAACAGGGTTTTACACTCAGTCATTCCCATACAGTTTACACAATTCCTCTCCTCTGGCTGATTACAGTATTATATGCAAATGAAAGTGTGTACAGGAACAGAATTTACCTAAACTAATTATCTAGCCATCTGGACAGAACAATGTGAGGTCATTAACATTTAACAATGGGACAGGCACAATCCAAATACCATTTCAATACACAAATAATAGGGAAGTCTGCCAATGACAGTCTGTGTGTCTCTCTCACAGACAAGCACACATAATACACATTATCTAGGAGTCAGACTTCATGGCAATGGTCTATAACAGTCTAAGTCTCCCAGTGTAAAGTGGGAATAAATCTTCATATTTCTATATGATATTGCTGACAAATATTACTGTCCCATCTGAAGCAATTCAAACCATTAAGTATCTGTTTTTCACTTCCAGTGACGGTGAATACCGTCACAAACACCTTTGGGATGAAATAGAGTGGAGACTGCGAGCCAGGCCTTCTCATCCAACATCAGTGCCTGACCTCACAAATGCGCTTCTGGAAGAATGGTCAAACATTCCCATAGACACACTCCTAAACCTTGTGGACAGCCTTCCCAGAAGAGTTGAAGCTGTAAAGGGTGGGCCAACTCAATACTGAACCCTATGGACTAAGACTGGGATGCCATTAAGTTCATGTGCGTGTAAAGGCAAGCGTCCCAATACTATACTATATATAGTGTAGATGATTATGGTATATGGGAGAGATATAGAAAACAGAAGAGGTTACAATCTATTAGGGTATAAGGAAAGATGCAGAAGGCCTGGCTCATGATAGAAGACCTACAATATATATTAGTGAGTAGTGGTAGTTTTATGTCAATGGGTACACTCTGAGAAGTGCTTTAGAGGAGAAGTAAGAGAAGAGAATGCAAACCTCCTCCAGGAAGTGGGAGGAAGGGTATTCAGGGAGTACAGATAGGACATCTGTAAGGATAGGAATGTGGGAACTGTCATTTCTGACATGTTTTTAAAGTCATGGGCTCAAGGGCTGTCAATCTGATCAAGAGCAAAGCTATACAGCCACAGTAGAGCAGTCATTTGCTATAGGGCCCAATGCTGTCAGGCTACATAGTGATTTATGCAGGTGGCAGAAGATTTTGGCAAGTACAACATACATTTGAATAAACTAACTGTTCATAAAGTATGGAAACCTCTACAATTGCTATGAAAATAACTAGTATTCTGTTTTGTTAGACTAATTGCCTAATTGAGACAGAAATTAGAAAGACAATGTGGGGAAGGGAGGGGAGTTGTACTATAGGGCCCCACAGATAAATATTTTTGCTCTGGTCCTGATCAAGCTTCACAACTATAAGGATGGTAATCTGAGAAGAATATGCAGGACTGGAGTCAGATTTTATCAGACTTCACTGGCCACATACTTGTTTCGGATGAGTGAACCACTAGCTGATTAGGACAGGGTTAGTGTGGCAGTCCCAGAACCCAGACCATCTACAAAATGACAGGAGGAGAAAGCTTAGTGAGAGATGAGCTCATCAATCTACTGCTTCTCTTTTCACTGTCCAATCACAGGCTGGGGGAGGGACAAGACCTGTAAGTGTTACTAAACCCCAGCTGAGAAACATCAGGTCTTCTGCTCTGCCAGACGTGTCTGTGCTGTGTGGCAGAGCTGTGTAAATCTCAGAACTGGAATGATGCAAATGATTTGGCAGGTAAAACAGCTTCTATATCGTGTTTATACTAATATACTGTACATATTTATCTGTTTTTTTCTGTCATTCTAATGGAATTAGAAAGACACTGGACTGATAGGAGCAGATCTGTTCAGTCCCTGATGCTGACTCTGCTATCAGTATGCTGTCTGGCTCTGATGGGCTCCTGAGCGATCCCATTCTGCTTCCCAACCACTGTATACGCTACTTAAGCGAGCTCACAATCAGGGCCCGCCTGTGTGGAATTTACCTTTGACCATGGTCTATTATTTAGTACAATTTTATGACTGATCCTCCCTGTTGGTGTGCTCCTTCTGCTCTCTGCCTGTCTGTAGAGCCGTGCTGTTTTTTAGGAGTGGGAAGGAACTGATTCCAAGCATTTCTCCATTCTCCTCCGGCGCTGGCCCCGGTCACCTCTGCTGGCAAGGCCGCTGGATGAATCACTGCACCCTGCACTCCGCCACTGACTTTATGGCAGAGCGCAGTGGCTCGCTAGCAGACCCAGTGCAGTGTGATGGAAAGCAGATTAACATTTTTCATAACACAAATTTATTAAACAGGATATTTTTTACATAGCAACTCTGTTCCTAGTGAAAACTTTGGTCTGTTGACCTTTCCGCGTTAAAGGAAAATTCGGGCTTGTACCATGTTGTTGTCAAATGACAAAAAAAGTGCCAAAACCATTTTACCATAGATATTTTGCAGGGAAAATAAAGTATTTTTACAACACATAATCTTAGTGAAGTGGAATCAGAATCAGGATTAGTACTCTTTTTTTAGAGGTGATCGATAACAGTATGTACCTAGTCAGATAAAGAGGAGAAGGCAGTGCTGAAACAATAAACTATATAAGATATAACAATGTGTACTTTGTCAGAAAATGGAGAAGAAAACAATACTGGATCAGTAAACTATATAACAGTATGGTGTGCAACTTTGATACTTCCACAGATAAGGGAAGAGCCTTATCAGATAGTGGAGGAGGAAGCAGTACTGGAATAGTAATCTATTTATAGGGTGACAGTGTGTGACACTGCCTTATCAGATAGTGGAGGAGGAAGCAGTAATGGAATGGTAATCTGCTGTATATAGAGAGATAGTGGAGGAGGAAGCACTACTGGAATAGTAATCTATTTATAGGGTGACAGTGTGTGACACTGCCTTATCAGATAGTGGAGGAGGAAGCAGTAATGGAATGGTAATCTGTATATAGGGTGACAGTGTGTGCCTTATCAGATAGTGGAGGAGGAAGCAGTAATGGAATAGTAATCTATTTATAGGGTGACAGTGTGTGCCTTATCAGATAGTGGAGGAGGAAGCACTACTGGAATAGTAATCTATTTATAGGGTGACAGTGTGTGCCTTATCAGATAGTGGAGGAGGAAGCACTACTGGAATAGTAATCTATTTATAGGGTGACAGTGTGTGCCTTATCGGATAGTGGAGGAGGAAGCAGTAATGGAATAATAATCTATTTATAGGGTGACAGTATGTGCCTTATCAGATAGTGGAGGAGGAAGCATTAATGGAATAGTAATCTATTTATAGGGTGACAGTGTGTGCCGTGGAGGAGGAAAAAGCCCTGGAAAGGTAATCTGTATGGTTGACAGTGCAAAGCTTATTAGATGGTGCAGGAGGAAGCAGTGCTAGAGTGGTACAGTAACCTGTATACATAGTGAAAGTGTGTGCCCTATCAGATAGTGGAGGAGGAAGCAGTGCTGGAACAGTAAGCTATATATAGGGTCCAAGTGTGTGCCTTATCAGATGGTGGAGGAGGAAGCAGTACTGGAATGGTAATCTGTATATAGGGTGACAGTGCATGCCTCATCATAAAGTGGAGGAGAAAGAAGTTCTGGAATAGTAATCTGTATGGTTGACAGCAGGGCTGGTGCAAGGATTTTTTACACCCTAGGCAAAACCTAATTTGGCACCCCTTGGCTCCACCCCTGACTCCACCCCCTTTGCCCTGCCCATGTATACCCCATCTTGTTAATGACTACTACTATTAGCTGGGTGGGACTGACGCCACAAGGGATTAAAAGGTAAGTTTTAACCCTTTAATCCCAGCAGAGAGGGCACTGTGGTATGCACTCCTTCACTATAGGTTGGAATACTGTATTCACTATAGGTAGTAGGAATACATATGTTTATTATTCGAACCCTATAGTGTTCCTTAATGGCATTGACACTCTTTGTGAGTGCCAATGCCATTATAATTATTTTTTTAAATAATGATTAGAAAATAAAAATTATCCCCGCCCCCCCAGAAGAAAAGAGAGAGAGAGAGGAATGGTGATGATAGAGAGGGGATTAGGGATGGGATTGGAGATGGGGGGGGGGGTTGTGAGAGAGAGAGGGGGCTGGGGATGAGAGAGAGAGAGAGAGAGGGGGGATTGGGGGACGAGAGAGAGAGAGAGAGGTGGGATTGGGGATGGGAGAGAGAGATTGAGGATTTGGGATGAGAGAGAGAGAGAGGTGGGATTGGGGATGGGAGAGAGAGAGAGGGAGGATTGGGGGTGAGAGAGGGGATTGGGGATAAGAAAGAGAAAGGGGGGGTTGGAGATGAGAGAGAGAGCAGGGATTGGGGATGAGAGAGATGGGTTTGGGGGTGAGAGAGCAAGAGGGGTTTGGGGGTGAGAGAGCGAGAGGGGGGATTGGGGATGAGAGAGAGAGGGGGGGACTGGGGATGAGGGGGGGTTGGGGATGAGAGAGAGAGAGGGGGAATTGGAGATGAGATAGAGAGATGATTGGGGAAGAGACAGAGAGAGAGGGGGGATTGGGGATGAGAGAGAAGGGATTTGGGATGAGAGAGAGGGGATTGGGGATGAGAGAGGGATTTGGGATGAGAGAGGGAGATCGGATTGGGTATGAGAAAGAGAGGGATTTGGGATGAGAGAGAGAGGGGGGATTGGGGATGAGAGAGTGGGGATTATGGATGAGAGAGCAAGAGGTGATCAGGGATAAGAGAGAGAAAGGGGATTTGGGATGAGAGAGAGAGAGGATTGGGGATGAGAGAGGGGGATTGGATTGTGGAAGAGAGAGAGAGGGGGGATTGGGGGTGAGAGAGAGGGGATTGGGGATGAGAGAGAGAGATGGGATTGAGGATTGGAGAGTGGATTGGGGATGAGAGGGAGAGAGACGGGATTGGGGATGAGAAAGAGAGGGGATTGATGATGAGAGAGGGGGATGGGATTGGGAGTGAGGGAGAGAGGGGGAATTGTGGATGAGAGAGAGAGGGGGGATTGTGAATGAGAGCGAGAGAGAGGATTGGGGATGAGAGAGGGGGGGTTTGGGATGAGAGAGAGAGTGGGGATTAGGGATGAGAGAGAGAGAAAGGGGATATTAGGGATGAGAGAGAGAAAGAGGGGGGATTTATGATGAGAGAGAGGGGACTGGTGTTGAGACTGGTAATGGGACTGGGGAATGAGAGAGAGAAAGGGGGGATTGGGGATGAGAGAGAGGGGGGGGGGATTGGGGGTGAGAGGGAGGGGATTTGGGATGGGATTGGGGGTGAGTGAGAGAGAGGGGGAATGGCAATGGGAGAGAATGGATTGGGGATAAGAGAGAAAGAGAGGGGATTGGGGATGAGGGAGAGAGAAGGGGTATTAGGAATGGGAGAGAGGGGATTGGGGATGAGAGAGAGAGGGATTCTGGATGAGAGAGAGGGAGAGGGGATTGGGGAATAGAGAGAGAGAAGGGATGAGGGATGAGAGAGAGAGAAGGGATTGGGGATGAGAAAGGGTGATGGGGTTGGGGATGAGAGAGAGAGGGGGGGATTGTGGATGAGAGAGAGAGAGGGGGGTTGGGGATGAGAGGGAGAGAGGGGGGATTGGGGATGGGAGAGGGGGGATTGGGGATGAGAGAGAGAGGGGGGACTGTGAATGAGAGAGAGAGAGGGGGGATTGGGGATGAGAGAGGGGGATTGGTAATGGGGATGAGAGAGAGGGGATTGAAGATGAGAGAGATGGGATTGGGAGGGAGAGAGGAGGGATTGGGGATGAGAGAGGGGAATGGGGATGAGAGAGAGAGAGAGGGGGAATTGGGGATGAGAGAGAAAGGGGGGATTGGGAATGAGAGAGAGGGGATTGGGGATGAGAGAGAGAGAGAGAGAAGGGGAACTGTGGATGAGAGAGAGAGAGAAAAAGGTGATTGGGATGGGATTGGGGATGAGAGAGAGGGAGGATTGGGGTGAGAGAGAGAGGGGATTTGTGATGGGACTGGGGATGAGAGAGAGAGGAGATTGGGGATGAGAGAGGGGGGATTGGGGATGGGATTGGAAGAGAGAGGGGGATTGAGGATGAGAGAGAGGGGGGGCTGTGGATGAGAGAGAGAGAGTGGCGATTAGGGATGAGAGAGAGTGGCGATTAGGGATGAGAGAGAGAAAGGGGGATTAGGGATGAGAGAGAGAGGGGGGGGATTAGGGATGTGAGAGAGAAAGGGGGATTGGGGATGAGAGAGAGGGGACTGAGGATGAGAGAGAGAAAGGGGGGATTGGGGATGAGAGAGGGAAAGAGGGGAGTTTAGAGGTGAGAGGGAGGGGATTTGGGATGGGATTGGGGGTGAGTGAGAGAGAGGGGGAATGGCGATGGGAGAGAAAGAGAGGGGATTGGGGATGAGAGAGAGAGGGGGGATTGGGAATGAGAGAGGGGGGATTGGGTTGAGACAGGGAGAGGGGGGGATTAGGGATGAGAGAGAGGGGATTGGGGATGAGAGAGAGAGAGGGGGGATTGGGAATGAGAGAGAGAGAGGGAATTGGGGATGAGAGAGAGAGGGGGATTGGGAATGAGAAAGAGAGAGAGAGGGGGGATTGGGGATGTGAGAGAGAGGGGATTGGGGATGAGAGAAAGAGGGGATTTGGGATGAGAGGGGGAGAGGGGGTATTGGGGATGAGAGAGGGTGATGGGGTTGGGGATGAGAGAGAGAGGGGGGGATTGGGGATGAGAGAGATGGGATTGGGGATGAGGGGGGGGCTGTGGATAAGAAGAGAGAAAGAGGGGGGGATTGGGGATGAGAGAGAGGGGATTGGTGATGGGACTGGGGATGAGAGAGAGAGAGGGGATTGGGTGTGAAAGAGAGGGGATTTATGATTGGATTGGGGGTGAGTGAGAGAGAAGGGGAATGGCGAAGAGAGAAGGGATTGCGGATGAGAGAGAGAGGGAGGATTGGGGAAGAGAACGGGAGAGGATTGGGGATGAGAGAGAGAGGGGGGATTGGGGATAAGAGAGAGAGAGGATTGGGGATGAGAGAGAGAGGGGGGATTGGGGATGAGAGAGGGCGATGGGATTTGGGATGAGAGAGAGAGAGGGGGGATTGTGGATGAGAGAGACGGGATTAGGGATGAGAGAGAGAGGGTGGGGATTGGGGATGAGAGAGGGGAGATTGGGGATGTGAGAGAGAGAGGGGGGGTTCGGGATAAGAGAGAGGGGATTGGGAATGGGATTGGGGATGAGAGAGAGAGGGGGGGGACTGTGGATGAGAGAGAGAGGGGGGGATTGGGGATGAGAGAAAGGAGAGATTGGGGATGAGAGAGGGGGGACTGGGGATGAGAGAGATGGGATTGAAGATAAGAGAGAGAAGGGGGGCTGTGGATGAGAGAGAGAGAGAGAGAGAGAAAGAGGGGATTGGGATGGGATTGGGGATGAGAGAGAGAAAGGGGGGATTGGGGATGAGAGAGAGGGGTGAGAGAGAGGGGATTGGTGATGGAATTGGGGATAAGAGAGAGAGGAGATGGGGATGAGAGAGGGGGGATTGGGGATGGGATTGGGAGTGAGAGGGAGGATTGAGGATGAGAGAGAGGGGAATGAGAGAGAGAGAGAGGGGTTTGGGGATGAGAGATAGGGGATTGGGGGTGGGAAGTCTCAGGTTGCCTAAGGGGACATGCGGCCACTCAATAAAGTTAGATGACATGTGGTTTAATCTTAAATTGATTAAAGGGTTCTTTACTGTTAGAGTGGTGAGAATGTGGGGATGAGAGAGAGGGGAGGGGGACTGTGGATGAGAGAGAGAGAGGGGGGATTGGGGATGAGAGAAAGAGGGGATTGGGAGGGAGAGGGGGGATTGGGGATGAGAGAGGGGATTGGGGATGAGAGAGAGAGGGGGGATTGGGGATTAGAGAGAGGGGATTGGGGAAAGGATTGGGGATGAGAGAGAGAAGGGGAGCTGTGGATGAGAGAGAGAGAAAGAGGGGATTGGGATGGGATTTGGGATGAGAGAGAGGGGGAATTGGAGAGATAGAGGAGATTGGGGATGAGAGAGGGGGGATTGGGAGTGAGAGGGGTAATTGAGGATGAGAGAGAGGGGAATGAGAGAGAGGGATTGGGGATGAGAGAGAGATAGGGGGATTGGGGATGAGAGAGAGATAGGGGGATTAGGGATGAGAGAGAGATTGGGGGATTAGGGATGAGAGAGAGATAAGGGATTGAGGGTGGGAAGTCTCAGGTCGCTTAAGGAGACATGCGGCCACTCAATAAAGTTAGATGAGATGTGGTTTAATCTTAAATTGATTAAAGGGTTCTTTACTGTTAGAGCGGTGAGAATGTGAAACTCTCTTCCACAGTTGATGGTGTCAGCAAGCAGTGTTAATATTTTCATAAACCTCTTAGATAGGCATGTTAGCAAACACAATGTACAGGGATATGGGAAATGGTAGTGGCACAAACACACATACACATACACACACACACTAACCAGGATGAACTGAATGGACTAGTGTCTTTATTCAACCCCATTTGTAAAATTACCCCTATTGTAAAATTTCGGTGTAGCCTCAGTTTCCTGTTCTTAGCTAACAGGAGTGGCACCCGGTGTGGTCTTCTGCTGCTGTAGCTGCTTCAAAGTTCGATGTGCTGTACTTTTAGAGATGGTATTTAGAGATGGTTATTTGAGTTACTGGTGCCTTTCTATCATCTCGAACCAGTCTACCCATTCTCCTCTGATCTCTGACATCAACAAGACATTTTCATCCACAAAACTGCTGCTCACTGGATATTTTCTCTCTTTCGGACCATTCTCTGTAAACCCTGGAGATGGTCATGCATGAAAATCCCAGTATATCAGCAGTTTTTTAATACTCAGACCAGCCCGTCTGGCACCAACAACCATGCCACGGTCAAAGGTACTTAAAGCGGAGTTCCACCTAAAACCAAAAAAAATACATAAAAATACCCCCGGGACAGTCAGGGCTAGTGCATTCCACAATGGATAGCCTCTGAACTGTCCCAGGTTGTACTTACCTGCAAGAAGAAATACTTACCTTGAAAATGTATTGTCCAGCGCTGCCATCTCAGGTGTGGGCAGCATGAAGCCAGCGCGATCCTCTTCTGCCCTCTTCAGTCCCACGATGCACTGCACCGGCTCCGCCATCACTTCCGGTGCCGCAGCGTCATCCCTGCACAGCTTCTGGGCATGCCCACAAGCTGTTTAACAAGGTATGACGGCGCCTGCACCGGAAATGACGTCGGGGCCGGTGCAGGCGCATTGATTCCTGGGAGCGATGACGTTCAGCTCCCAGGAATCATTGCAAGCCAGGAAGTGACGACTCGCCGTGGCCGCCGAGGGAGGAAAAGTAAGTTAGGTAAGTATATTATCTTCTAAAACAAGGTAAGTAAAAAAAAAAAAAAAAAATTGCGATTATCCATTTGTTTTTCAGGTGACCCGGAGCAAGAAGATGGACGGAAGTTACATTTTAGGGTGGAACTCCACTTTAAATCTCTTTTCTTCCCCATTCTGATGTTCGGTGTGAACTTTAGCAAGCCGTTTTCACCATGTCTAAATGCCTAAATACATTGAGTTGCTGCCATATACTTGGCTGATTAGCAATTTGTGTTACCAAGCAATTGAACAGGTGTACATAACAAAGTGGCCGGTGAGCGTACAATACAATATTAATTGTTGCTTCCTTGAAGATGTGACACTCCTGAATCTGGATGTAATTGAAGATATCTCACCTCTCTATACTTTCCTATATCCATTGAAAGCTCACAAAGTACAAGACTCCGCTACTGTAAATAGCAGTTAAAGTTGATTTCATTTTCAGGGCCTTAGGTTGGGAAAATTTATCAGATGTGATTTCTGATTGGTTGTCATGTTATCACACACCATACCATTCAAAAAGACCATTTATCTATTGTGCAGAGTCACTTTCCATTCCCCCTTCTTACTCATTTTCATTCATCCTTAACTTTCCCTCTCCCCCCTCAGTTTCCTCTCAATTATAATAATTAAAATGTCAAACAGTAATCAGCTTGTCTCTCATGGAAGACGCACATTTTCCACCGTCCCCCTATTCTCCATCCAGCTGACCCCCGGGGGGGAATGAGGCATGCAAAGTCGTGTGTGTGTTTCACACATAACGTGCGTGTGTGAGATTGTCATTCCAGATCGCTGACGGACGTTATTTTGTTTCCATTGTGTTCCAAAGACGAATGATAGAAATATACCAAATGGAAAAGATGAGCCGAAGGGAGATAGCGGGGAAGAGGACGAGATTAGAGGGCGCGTCCACTTTTGTCGGAAATCCTTTAATAAACAAAGTTTCACTCTCGGTTTTTAAAAGGACGCCGTAGTCTGTTTCCAGTTTGAGCTATCATTGTGAGGAGGTTGGAGGAAAGTCATCTTTGATTGGATGCTGACATTTGATGGTGATATTTGTACCAATTAAAGCGTCTGCCTCTAGTCGTTGTCTGCATGTCAGACGTCTGCAAAAAAGCACTTGTGCTAAAGGATGAGCTCCCAGCAAACATTTAGGGTTCATTCACACCGTGTCCATTGATCTGCAAAGATCAGTACAGGGTCAACAATTATTTTCTTTTTTTTTATCCCAAGAATAAAATTGTATTTAGGAAAATATAAATACAAACAGCCAATAACAGTACAGTTTGCCGAATAGTCATAAAGATACATGAATACATATAGTAATAAAGACCTTTCCATTACCATAAGCGAGTTCAAGGCAATTACAGATATACAGTATCTTACAAAAGTGAGTACACCCCTCACATTTTTGTAAATATTTTATTATATCTTTTCATGTGACAACACTGAAGAAATGTCACTTTGCTACAATGTAAAGTAGTGAGTGTACAGCTTGTATAACAGTGTAAATTTGCTGTCACCTAAAAAATAACTCAACACAGCCAATAATGTCAAAACCGCTGGCAACAAAAGTGAGTACACCCCTAGAAAAAAATGGCCAAATTGGGCCCAAAGTGTCAATATTTTGTGTGGCCACCATTATTTTCCAGCCCTGCCTTAATCCTCTTCGCCATGGAGTTCACCAGAGCATCACAGGTTGCCACTGGAGTCCTCTTCCACTCCTCCATGACGACATCACGGAGCAGGTTGATGTTAGAGACCTTGCGCTCCTCCACCTTCCATTTGAGGATTCCCCACAGATGCTCAATAGGGTTTAGATCTGGAGACATGCTTGGCCAGTCCATCACCCTTACCCTCAGCTTCTTTAGCAAGGCAGTGGCCATCTTGGAGTGTTGTTCGTGTTGTTTGGGTCATTATCTTGTTGGAATACTGCCCTGCGGCCCAGTCTCCGAAGGGAGGGGATCATGCTCTGCTTCAGTATGTCACAGTACATGTTGGCATTCATGGTTCCCTCAATGAACTGTAACTCCCCAGTGCCGGCAGCACTCATGCAGCCCCAGACCATGACATTCCCACCACCATGCTTGACTGTAGGCAAGACACACTTGTCTTTGTACTCCCCACCTGGTTGCTGCCACACATGCTTGACACCAGTTGAACCAAATACATTTATCTTGGCCTCATGAGACCACAGGACATGGTTCTAGTAATTCATGTCCTTACTGTGCTTGTCTTCAGCAAACTGTTTGTGGGCTTTCTTGTGCATCATCTTTAGAAGAGGCTTCCTTCTGGGACGGTAGCCATGCAGACCAATATGATGCAGTGTCTGGTGTATGGTCTGAGCACTGACAGGCTGACCCCCCACCCCTTCAACCTCTGCAGCAATGCTGGCAGCACTCATACGTCTATTTCCCAAAGACAACCTCTGGATATGACACTGAGCATGTGCACTCAACATCTTTGCTCTTTGGTCAACCATGAAGAGGCCTGTTCTGAGTGGAACCTGTCCTGTTAAACCGCTTTATGGTCTTGGCCACTGTGCTGCAGCTCATTTTCAGGGTCTTGACAAGCTCCTTATAGCCTAGGTCATCTTTATGTAGAGCAACAATCCTTTTTTTAGATCCTCATAGAGTTCTTTGCCATGAGGTTCCATGTTGAACTTCCAGTGACCGGTATGAGAGAGTGAGAGCGATAACATCAAATTTAACACACCTGCTCCCCATTCACACCTGAGACCTTGTAATACTAACGAGTCACATGGCATCGGGGAGGGAAAATAGCTAATTGGGCCAAATTTGGACAATTTCACTTAGGGGTGCACTCACTTTTGTTGCCAGCGGTTTAGACATTAATGGCTGTGTGTTAAGTTATTTTGAGGGGACAGCAAATTTACACTGTTATACAAGCTGTACACTCACTACTTTACATTGTAGCAAATTGTAATTTCTTCAATGTTGTCACATGAAAAGATATAATTATTATTATTATATTATACAGGATTTATATAGCGCCAACAGTTTGAGCAGCGCTTTACAATGTGAGGGTAGACAATACAGTTACAATACAATTCAAAACAGGAGGTACTAGAGGGCCCTGCTCGTTAGAGCTTACAATCTAGAAGATATAACATTTACAAAAATGTGAGGGGTGTACTCACTTTTGTGAGATACTCTATCTCTTGTCTAAACTAGGGTTCTCACTGTCCCGCAATATCAAAACTTCACCCTCTACTATTTACATATTTGTCTCATCCTCACTGGCATTCACGCCAAGCAGCCTGTCCATGACCAGATCCACCAGGGCTAGCCTGGGCGCATCCAGCCATGGGCTTCAGAGTCTCTCAAATATACGTATACTTCCCCTATGTTGGTAGATTATTTTTTCTATTCGGAGTGTATTGCCAACTATGTTGATCCACTCCTTGACCGTAGGAGGGCTCTCTGAGTGTAACATTATCAGTTTGCGTGCTAAAAATAGGAATCGAATCATCGCCTCTCTAATGTGTCCATCAAACTCAAAATTATCCAATAGGTTGAGCAGACATGGTTTAGGGTCCAGAGGGATAGAGGTTTTAACCACTTGCCGTCTGCTCACTAGAGCTCTACTGCGGCAAAGAGGTTCGTTATCGTCTGGCGACGTAGACCTACGTCGCCAGACACTCCCCTTTCTCGGCGGTGCACGCGCACCGCTGGAGGCTCGCTCCCGCTGTATTCAGTCACAGCGGGAGTCGGGCCAGGGGAGGAGCAGCGGCGATCACCGCTGCTGTTCCCCCGATCGTTGGGGAATCGAGTGTGGAGATCCTCCTGCTTGTGTAAACAAAGCGGGCGGATCTCCTAAGTGACAGGCAGGGTCAGATTGCAGGGTTCAGCATAGCTGGACATCCGATCTGTCCCTGTGTCACTCAGTCACCTCCCCCCACACACGTTACTAAGCACCAGGCATACATTAACCCCTCTCTCTCCAATAAAATTAACCCCTTCCCTGCCAGTGTCATTTTTACAGTAACAGTGCATATATATAGCACTGATTACTGCAGTAATGTCACTGGTACCCCCAAAAGTGTCAAAAATGTCAGTCAAGGGTCCGATCTGTCCGCCGCAATGTCGCAGTCCCGCAAAAAAAAAAATCACAGATAGCCGCCATTACTCGTTTAAAAAAAAACACCAAAAATGACAGAAATCTTTCCCTTAGTTAGTAAACGCAATAACTTTTGCGCAAACCAATCAAAATACGCTTATTGTGATTTTTTTTTACCAAACATAGGTAGCAGAAAACAAATTGGCCAAAAATTTTAAAAAAATTAGATTTTTACATTTTTTGGGGGGAATTTCATATAAAAAAAATGTGAAAAATATTATTTTTTCAAAATTTACGCTTTTTTTGTTTATAGCGCAAAAAGTAAAAATCGCACAGGTGATCAAATACCACCAAAAGAAAGCTCTGTTTGTAGGAAAAAAAGGACGTAAATTTCGTTTGGGTACAGCATCGCACGACCCCGCAATTGTCAGTTAAAGTCGCACAGTGCCGAATCGCAAAAAGTGGCCTGGACGTAAGACAGCAAAATCCTCCGGTGGTAAAGTGGTTAAATATCCCGTTAAGAGTATCCATCACCCCCTTCCAATAGGAGTGCAGTATTGGGCACATCCACAGTAGATGGATCAGATCTCCATGATCATGTTTGCATCTAGTGCATATTGGGGTGGCTATTAAGCCCATGACATGTAGTCTATGGGGGGTGTAGTATACCCTCGGAAGTATGTATAATTGTGTAAGTCTCTGAGAAACATTTAGAGAACTGGTCGGCACCGCCTGGAGGGCTTCTTCCCAAGCTTCCCCTGAGATCAGTCCCACATCCCCCTCCCATTTGGCCAGCATTCTTAGAGGATGCTTTTGAAGAAAGGTCTGTGGCAGCATGCTATAACATTGTGATATAAACCCCTTGGAATAATTGTTTTCTTTGCCATAATGCTGCGTTTTATATAAGTACAGCATGTCTTCACTTTACTGTATGTCGTAGCGCCTAAAGCAGCATTAACCCCAAAAGCAAACATTTATTAACCACTTTACCACCGGAGGATTTTGCTGTCTTACGTCTGGGCCACTTTTTGCGATTCGGCACTGTGCGAATTTAACTGACAATTGCGCCGTCGTGCAACGCCGTACCCAAACGAAATTTACGTCCTTTTTTCCCACAAACAGAGCTTTCTTTTGGTGGTATTTGATCACCTGTGCGATTTTTACTTTTTGCGCTGTAAACAAAAAAAGCGTAAATTTTGAAAAAATTATATTTTTCAAATTTTTTTATATGAAATCCCCCCCCAAAAAATGTAAAAATCTAATTTTTTTAAGTTTTTGGCCAATTTGTTTTCTGCTACATATGTTTGGTAAAAAAAATCATAATAAGAGTATTTTGATTGGTTTGCGCAAAAGTTATTGCGTTTACTAACTAAGGGAAAGATTTCTGTCATTTTTGGTGTTTTTGGTGTCATTAACGGCGGCGATCTGTGATTTTTTTTGCAGGACTGCGACATTGCGGCAGACAGATCGGACCCTTGACTGACATTTTTGACACTTTTGGGGTTACCAGTGACATTACTACAGTAATCAGTGCTATAAATATGCACTGCTACTGTAAAAATGACACTGGCAGGGAAGGGGTTAATTTTATTGGAGAGGGAGGGGTTAATGTATGCCTGGTGCTTACTAACGTGTGTGGGGGGAGGTGACTGAGTGACACAGGGACAGATCGCAGGTTCAGCTATGCTGAACCCGGCAATCTGTCACTGTCTGTCACTTAGGAGATCCGCCCGCTTTGTCTACACAAGCGGGCGGATCTCCATACTCGATTCCCCGACGATCGGGGAAGAGCGGTGGTGATCACCACTGCTCCTCCCCTGGCCCGACTCCCGCTGTGACTGAATACAGCGGGAGCGAGCCTCCGGCGGTGCGCGTGCGCCGCCCACAAGGGGAGGAGTCCAACGACGTACGTCTACGTCGCTGGACGGGAACTAACCACTTTGCCGCAGTAGAGCTCGAGTGAGCGGTCGGCAAGTGGTTAAAATCCATCAACTTATGCTGCAGCCACCTTTATTGTGCTTTTTTAACTTTTTTCACACAGAAGAAATGTACATGCATTTTAGCTAGGTGAATGACTATGAAAATCTTTTAGAAATCAGCCCCTAAGCATATGGACTACGGGAAGAAGACTTTGCTAGAGCCATTGCTAGAGACTTAAGGCCAGTACACACTTGACGAAAATCGAACGAAATATCCTCCGATTTTTCTCTCTCATGCTCAGCAGTCATAACCGTTTTTAGTTGACAGTTTACTCGTCAGTTGACAGTTTACTCGTCCGATTTTTTTTTGGGACGTTTGTACCTAGACTTTCGGGTCGTCAGCAACTTCAGATCATGCGTGGTCTTTCGTATCCGATTTTTCGCGGACGTACTGCATACACATTAAACGGAAATTGGTCGTTGTTGGTATTTAGGACCCCTGGTCCGATGGTAGTCCCGGACTACCTATGGCTCCTTTGCTCGTATTGTGTCTGCAGGCCCGGGAGGCTGGTTTCTGGAAATAACACAGACGGAGACAGATGTATAGTGAAACCAAGCTCTCAGTTTATTATAGGCTCGTTGCGGCTTATATAGTAAAGATAAAGGCATATAATCATAGGTATAGGGCACTTGTTACGTTCTTATTGGTTAAACAGCTTCAGGAGACAAAAGGTCACCTTGGGGAGTAATACCATATAAGACATATATCGTGTGACTAGAATCACCTGACACAGCCTTATCGCGAACTGCAGAAACTTTCCATGGTACGTAGACACTTTTCATATCTTGTGTAACTAAGGTCACATACACACACAAACACACAGCTTATAAGACATTAATGCATACAAAATGGGGTAGGGACATACAAAATGGAGGACACATAGAATTTGATATCTCCCCATCTCCCACAATCCCCTCTTAAAATCATTAACCCTTAATTGATTTTCCCTTGTCCCCCTGTATATCATTGGAATATATAATTCTTAGGGATATTATCAGGAGTCCTAAACCTCCTAGGAATATAGTACCACGATTGGCAGATTAATTTTCTATATCCCTGCTGCTTGAAAGACCAGATCATATATCATCCTTTAAACAATAAGGTTCTTTTTTTCTTTCTGTTTATACCTCTTAATGTACTCAGTATATTCTTTAGGGTTATTAGTCGAGGAGGTCTGGTAGCCTGGGACTTGGTGGGATAGCATAGAGACATTTTTCACCTTTGGTCGGGAAACTCTAACAATAATACACATTACGAGTTTGAAGCATGCATATAGGAATAATAAAAAAAGCAAAACCATTACAACAGTCATAGCGATATTTTTCAACCATGAGGATATTCCTCCAAATTCAAAATTCCCACTACTAAAAGGACTCCATGTCTTAGCAATATTCCTAGCTTCCTGTTGCAACTTGTCTACTTCTTTCCGGTGCTGTGCAATAATATCATAATAATCGGGTATCTCAACAGATGTATTGTGTATCCATGTGCAACATTCATAATCCTCCGTAACTTCACATAACCCAGTAAGAGCAGCACTCATGCTTTCTATGGCTAGGTCATGGAGCTCAAGTTGTTTCTTAATTGCCCTCACTTCTATATTTAATTTGGTAATGTCCCCTGAGTTCTTATCTAGGATGTCATCGAGAATTTTAGAGTAATTATTCAACCTTTTCATCATGTCTATTCCCCATCCGGTCCATGAGGGGAACCAGGCCCATACCATATCCTTCTCAAGGAATAATTCCCTTTTATTGCGGTGTTTGAGGGGGTACCTAGGATACATACTAGCTTCGAGGAGATGTCCTCCTTCGTTGTCTCCCACTACACCCATGATGGGAACTAGGGATGCGAGGTAACACCACCCTTGGGGTTCAATGGGGATCCAAGGGTGACAAATCTTTTCACAACAAATATAAGTACTGTTTCCCAAAGCCAGGGGACGTTTGTGAAGTAGTGCCATTAATTGATCATCATAACTGGACCAAGCTAAATTTGACAACAACTGTCCTATTGGGGAAGAGGAAGTGGAACTGGAGTTAAGAAAGTTCATTAGAGTGGCGTTTAGGGCTGGTTCTGAGGTGTGCCAGAAGGAGCTGTCCATCGAGGTCATTGAGAAATTAATCTTAGTTTGCCGGCACACTTCAGCTCCCTTGGTGGAGTTTCCCAACCTAAAACACCAGTCTGGGGAATGACTCCTACCAATAATTTGGAAAGTGAGGGTATCATTTGAGAGTGTTCTCGTGACATTGGTGAGGACAACAGGAGGTGTACCATTTAGGAAAGGGGTGAAGTTTAAAGGTATCGCTATTAGGGGGATTCTAGCGGTGCTAGGATGGAGTTTACTACATATCCAACATTTTTCATATCCGGACTTCTGGGCATATGCATATTTAAATTGCAACAATGACATTTTATCTGTAAGATTTTTTTAGCTTTCATCTCTCTTTTGTCTGTTATGTGCATTACTCTGTGTTGGGGTGTTGGAAGCTCTGCAAATGGCCTGTAGCCCTACCAGGTCTTCTGGATAATAAATACAGTTAGTGGTAACCCATACTACAGAGAAGACTGAAAATGATACGAGTCCTATAAGTAGCCGAAGTTTTCCAGAATCTGGTGCTATTAGGAATGTCATTTTTCTACAGGGTCAGGGCCGTCTGCCTCTGAAAAACCCCCTTTTTCTTGACTATCCTGTTCGAGGTCAGAGTCGTCCACTCCCGTTAGTACCTCTCTTGCTTCTGGACCTTCCTGTTCAAGGTCAGGGCCGTCCGCCCCCGTTAGTACCTCTCTTGGGTCTGGATCTGGACTTGCTTCTGGGGGTGGAGCCTCCTTTACCAATTTCACTCGAGTAGCATGGATCCAGGCTTGTTGGTTCTCCACAAGGACAGCGATTCTGGTCACTGCGACTACCTTTGTCTTTTGGTCCAAAACGAAATCCAGCCTTGGTCTTGTGATGCTACTTCATCTCCTTCCCTCAAGTGATGGGTTGATACCTGTGAAAAGAAAAGAAAGGTGCGAGCAACTTTTTCGTTCCACTTGATTCAAAATTCCAATTTACTTTTTCTCAACTCGTCTTTGATTGTCCTATTTATCCTTTCCACTGTACCTGAATTCTGGGCAATGCAAATAGGAGCACTATTACGGGGTATACACGGTTTCCCCTCTTTGCAAATCAATCCTGTTTCAGGATTCCTTTGCAAAACAGGATAACACCAGTCCTCCAATTCCTCAGCAGTGGCTGAGGCCTGTAGATCTGTGATCAACTGGGCATCATCGGGGAGGATGTGGGTTAGGACAGGCATTTGTTTTAGGGCTCCTAAAGGTAACTGTTGTGCGGCTGCTTTTGCTATTTTGTCTGCTAGTGCGTTGCCCTTGGAGATGTCATCAGTACCTCTGGTATGTGCCCTACAGTGAATGATAGCTAACTCTGAGGGTAACAACATAGCCTGAAGAAGGTTGGTGATGAGCTCTTTCATCATGTCTGCACGGGGTGAAGTGACACTTTCAATAGTTTCTAGGCAGTCATGTGGTTCTTGGCCCATATCATCTGCTGAATCCATCTACTATTGACTAAAAGGAACTCTTATTTCTTCCCTGCTTTGGGCCTATATGTAAAAACCTATTTCTAGATGTTCATGTTTGGCCTTATGTGTTTGTTTGTGTTGTTCCTAATACAGGTGATGCACCTAGCAACATATGCTTTCACTAATTTAGGCCTGTAAATGCAAAAAAAACTTCAGTAATACTTCATATGTTCTTTCCCACCCCCTGTGTCCTATTCCATCATACTAGGCAATAGACAGTGGGGCGCTAGCTGCGGGGCGGGGATACAAGATCTCCCCTCTTTTAGAAAAAGGCCACTCTCAACTTTTTCTAAACCATCACCTAATTCCTTAAACCTGTTCTGTAGCATGCGTTTGTAGCTCTAATAATGTGTGATCTTTTGGCCTGACTTTCAGCTCTACAACCAGGAACCATCTACAAAAACATCCTCTGCTCCCTCTATGGCTGTCTAGATATATTATGTCTATACAATCATGTTGTTGTGTAACACACCCTTTAATCCCAGTAACCCATTTAAAACTGGGGCCTACCTAGGGCAAAAAATGTGGCCATCCCTATTACCATCTCACAAGATGCTATGTTTGGAGTCACCTCAGGCATGCCTTAGACCTGGACTGCGACCATCTTTGGACAAAAACTATAGGGCAAAGTCCATCACCATACTCCTGGGCAAGTACACCTGTCATGGTCTTACAATTGTCCCTTGCATTAACACAAAACATTTTTCCATAATTTGGGAGGCCCAGTGCAGACGCTACAACCATAGCATTTTTCAGATACATAAACGCATTCAACATTACTTGTGACATTTCTGGACCTGTGGCTTGTCTCAAAATGTTGTCATAAAATAGGAGCAGTCGGATCCATTGCAATCAATGATCCTGGTTTTGTGGGCGGGCAAGACCCACTGTGGGCTGGCAAGACCCACGTGACTGACTCTCCTTTTCCCCCTCTGTGAGAACAAAACCAAGGTAAACAACACTTTCCTGACACCATTGTCATTATTCCTGTGACACTTTGTGTCCACATACATGTACATTTCTCAATGAACTCACTCGCTCTGACTGGCCTCCACAGAGTGACTACATATGTTATCCACATATTGTAGCGGGACTGACTCATGAGCAGGTGTCCATCCCCTCTTGCGTGGTCTGGAGAACTATAGAGCAGACAACTAAAACTGTCTATTTAGCCCTGAGGCATTTCTACACCAGGTCAGTTACCTGGACTGATTATCAAAACAAGAAACAAAGATGGCTGTGTCTCCTCGTCCACTAGGACGGTAAAAAAAACGCATTACTTCAACCAATCACTGTAAAGTGGGTAGCATCGGATGGTATGGCTATCAGTAGAGATGGCACATCAGATACCACTTGCATACTACATACTACAGTCAGATAAAACTAAAACTTTTTGGCTCTGTGCCAATCTTACTAAAAAAAAAAAAACTTTTTTATTTTTTTTTTCTTCTGCCAATCTAACAAAAACCTGTCCAGAGGTTCCCCTCCCTCAATAGAGGACTCCCCTAAAATATCACCCAAAAACTGAAATCAGATAAAAAGTTAATCTGATTTGAAACTTTTGGCTCGGTGCCAATAGGGTCCAATGGTCACACTAATTGCGGTAACCCTTTCTGTCCCAAAATAAATTCCATAACTTATAACAGGAATGAAAATATTTAAGTTTGAACCCTTTCTTGGCAAGTAGCCAATTTTCAAAATTTTGCACCAGAGCTCCCTTTTACATTTAGGGACACAAGGGACCCATTTGTAAAATGTAATTTCTCATTATCTATAATTCTATAAAAAATAACCTCAAAATATCTTGCCAACTACGGCGAACTATGTTTTGCCTGATAAAAACTGTATTTGTTCACTATTATTACTCTTCCCAGAGGTTCCTATGCTTTATGCACAAATGTATAAATGGCAAAACTCCAAAAATTCCATAAAAAGATAATTGCATATGTTTGGCAATGCTGGTGGCCGTGAGAAAACCAGGTGCTGCTGTACTGTCTAATGTTTGCCTGACTCCATACATTTTTAAACCTTGATTAAATCTCCAGGACAGTTTCACCTTCTGCTTACAAGCAATTGGACTTTACTCTTAAAAGCCCTAGTTAACTCTTTATTATTCTTATTACTTTTCAGCCTTCTAGTCTTTTCAACTGTTTTATTATTCTACAAGGGGGCATAAGTTAACCATTTTTCATCTCCCCTTATCCCATTGTGGATTACCCGGGAAATATGGGAAAGCTTGTCTATCTTCTAAGCATAATCCTTTAATCATAATACACTTAAAATCTTCAGTATAACTCACATATACAATATACATTAATTCTTAACACTTTAACTTTAGGTAGACAGTTCTTCTACCTTAATTTACTTCCAGGAATATTACTCACCAAATATTCCCGGCCATTTACATAACAAGACAATAAACAAATACCAATATTCTTTCACTCAATAAGACATGTCTCTATGATTTACACATTCACATAATCACTTGTTACCATGGTAACCCTTTATGGTTTCAAAACCCTCCTTCAAGCCACTGATGTATATAAATTAAACCCATATACTTTTGGACTCGGGTGTCCCTTTTAGGACAAAAAGAAAAAAAAAAAAAAAACCCTTTCCGAGTCTTGACCAATACCTCCCGGGTACAGTGGCTATCAAGAAAGTTTTCCTACCATTATAGACAAACAATACAAATTATCTTATACTTCTATGCGACAGAGAAGGAAAGCTTAAAGATTTTTCAGACACAATACGAGCAAATTTATATCACTTCTTAAGTCTCCCTGAGACTAAAATATTTCCCTGAAATATTTCAATTATAGGTATGTTGCGTGTGTTCCCGGAACACACCAACCCCTGTTCAATTGGATATGAGTCTAATCAGGGTCCCCCGGAACCTCACTACAAACGGTTACATAGAAAAGGATTTTTCTACTTACCGGGCGAGTGGGTGTCCGCGGGGAGTGATTCTCATATCCCAGACGAGCCCCCAAAACTGTTGGTATTTAGGACCCCTGGTCCGATGGTAGTCCCGGACTACCTATGGCTCCTTTGCTCGTATTGTGTCTGCAGGCCCGGGAGGCTGGTTTCTGGAAATAACACAGACGGAGACAGATGTATAGTGAAACCAAGCTCTCAGTTTATTATAGGCTCGTTGCGGCTTATATAGTAAAGATAAAGGCATATAATCATAGGTATAGGGCACTTGTTACGTTCTTATTGGTTAAACAGCTTCAGGAGACAAAAGGTCACCTTGGGGAGTAATACCATATAAGACATATATCGTGTGACTAGAATCACCTGACACAGCCTTATCGCGAACTGCAGAAACTTTCCATGGTACGTAGACACTTTTCATATCTTGTGTAACTAAGGTCACATACACACACAAACACACAGCTTATAAGACATTAATGCATACAAAATGGGGTAGGGACATACAAAATGGAGGACACATAGAATTTGATATCTCCCCATCTCCCACAGTCGTCTGGGGACGGACAATAAAAATTTTGGTGTTTGTCCCTCCTTTTTTTCGTTGCTGAAAGTTGTGTACACACTAGCCGAAAATCGTACGATTTTACCTCGGCAGATTTTCTACTAGTACCCCACTTTAGGGAAGCCAATACGGGAAATCTCTGATGTGTTAGCTTGGCCCACTATAAATACTAAACGTCCACTAAAATTAGATTTTTAAAAGGAAAACTTTAAATTTCCTTTAATAAACTGTGATTCCTGGCAACAGGGGGAATCATTTGGCAAACAGCCAGCGTTATTTAGGTAATAGTAAATGTATGCCTATAGTAAAACTAAACTCTCTCAAACAACATGAACTATTTTTAATCCTTGCTGCTAGCATTAGTAAATAGATAGGAAGGTATATATTATATTTACTTGTTCAAAAAACTTTTTTGTTTACATTTCTTCAGCTACTTCCTGGTATATAATCAAGGCCAAAAGTATGTCATAGATCCCAGGAGTCTTCAGGAAGGGAGGAGGGGCTTTCTCAGCTAAGCACACCCTCCTGCATACATGCTTGAGTTAACCACTTGCAGATCGCCCTATAGCAGTTTTACTGCTACAGGGCAGCTGCGGTGGATCACGTATATATACGTGATCCTGCACTTCCGGGTGTCAGGGTCAGGCGCGAGTGTGCACCGCCGGCGACTCACTTCTGCTGCGATTCTACACAGCAGGAGCCCAGCTGCAGGTACCACGGACCCAATGTCCGCCGGCGACTCGCTTCTGCTGGGATTCTACACAGCAGGAGCCCAGCCATGGGTACTATGGACCCAATGTCCGCTGGCACTTGCTGATCGTTTGGTACACAGGCAGAACAGCGATCTACCCATGTAAACAAGGCAGATCGCCCTTCTGTCAGTAAGGAAGGTGTGGATCCTGTGTTCCTGCAAAGCAGGGACAAAGATCTATGTCTTCCTTTAGTAAAAGCACCTCCCTCAAAGTAAGAAAACACCAGCTAGGAACACAGTTAACCCTTTGATCCCCCTGATGTTAACCCCTTCCCAGCCAGTGCCATTAGTATAGTGACAGTGCATATTTTTAGCACTGATCACTGTAATAATGTCACTGGTCCCCATAAAAGTGTCAGTTTGGTGTCCAATTTGTCCGCCGCCATATCACAGTCCCGCTATAAGTCGCTGATCGCCGCCATCACTAGTAAAAAAATAAAACATCCCATAAATATATCCCATAGTTTGTAGACACTATAACTGTTAATTTACGCTTATTGGGATTTTTTTTTTTTTACCAAAAATATGTAGCAGCCAGGCCCGGACTGGGACAAAAAATAGGCCCGGGCATTTTGGGCTGAGCAGCCCAGGAGGGGGGGGGGGGCGTGACTGGGGCGTGGTGGGGCGTGGTGGGGCGTGGCATTCATCGGGATGGTTGATGTCAGGATTTAATGTTCCAGGATGTGTGGATTCGATTACGGTACCTTTTTTAGTTTAATCTGACAGACTGGGTCCAATTTAGATCAGAACTGCCATATGATGCTGTTTTTTTTTTGTCTTACTTTAAATCCTGTTTTGATGGTTGAGTCCTAAAAATAGTATGAAGCAGCACAAGATGAGGGTTACTCTAATCAAGGGGTAGACCACCTTTTTGGGCACAGTGCGCCGAAAAATGTTTTCAAAGAAATTGGGAGTGCCAGATACATAAAAAACATACAAAAAAAAAAACTGTCAACTTCATATAAAGTAACTGCTGTAAACCACTTGAATAATAGTAAGAAATCAAGTGAGCTTTGCACCTTCACAAATCAGATCACACCAATTCCTGCACTATCACAAATCAGATCACCCCAATTCCTGCACCTTCACGCATCAGATCACCCCAATTCCTGCACCTTCACAAATCAGATCAGCCCCAATTCCTGCACTATCACACCTCAGATCACCCCAATTCCTGCACTATCACACCTCAGATCAGCCCCAATTCCTGCACTATCACACCTCAGATCACCCCAATTCCTGCACTATCACACCTCAGATCACCCCAATTCCTGCACTATCACACCTCAGATCAGCCCCAATTCCTGCAGGCTGGCACTGGCAGCAAATATTTTATTCAAATCAGGATTTCTTCTGCAAATAGGCTGACCTGGCACTGGCAGGCATAGTACTAGACTAGTACTATGCCTGGCTGCCAGTGCCAGGCCAGCCTATTTGCAAAAGAAATCCTGATTTGAATTAAATTGTTGCTGCCAGTGCCAGCCTATCTGCAAAAGAAATCCCTAAGTAGAAGTCACTCCTCTCTCCAGTCCTCCACTTACCTTGGGTGTGCTGTGTGGCTGCAGAGTTTTCCCGCTGGACACGGTACAGGAGATGGTCAGAGACTGCAAACATGATACAAGAGATGGTCAGAGACTACGGACCTGATACAAGAGATGGTCAGAGACTGCAGACGTGATACAGTAGATGGTCAGAGACTGCAGACGTGATACAAGAGATGGTCAGAGACTGCAGACGTGATACAAGAGATGGTCAGAGACTGCAGACATGATACAAGAGATGGCCAGAGACTGCAGACATAGTACAGGAGATTGGCAGAGACTGCAGACATGATACAGGAGATGGTCAAGAGACTGCGGATGTGATACAAGAGAAGGTCAGAGACTGCAGACATAGTACAGGAGATGGTCAGAGACTGCAGATATGATACAAGGGATGATCAGAGACTGCAGACATGATAGAAGGACACTAGGGGGGCCAGAGAGCACAGGGAAAGCACTGGAGGAGCTGAAGGGCAGGGGGGGGGGACTGGAGAGAATTAAGGGGGGGTTTGGAAAACATTGCAGGGGGGTTGGAAGGCGCAGGGTGTGGATAGCACTGGGGGGGGCAGGGAAAACCAGGGGGATGGAGAGCATGGGGGGAGGGGGGGAACTGGAGAGCACTGGGGGGAACTGGAAATCACTTAGGGGGGAGCCAGGGAGCACAGGGGGGTGGAAAGCACTGGGGGAGCCAGAGAGCATAGGGGGAGATGAAAAGCACTGTGGGGACTTGAAGAGCACGGGGGGGTAAGGAGCACAGGGGGGGTTAAAGAGCACTGGGGGGCTAAGAGCACTGGGGTGGGTGGTTAAGAGCACTGGGGGGGTAAGAGCACTAGGGGGGTTAAGAGCACTGGGAGGCTAAGAGCACTGGGGGGGGGGGGTTAAGAGCACTTGGAGAGGGTTAAGAGCACTGGGGGAGGGTTAAGAGCACTGGGGGGGCTAAGATCACTGGGGGGTTAAGAGCACTAGGGGGCTAAGAGCACTGGGGGAGGGTTAAGAGCACTGGGGGGGGCTAAGATCACTGGGGGGGGTTAAGAGCACTGGGGGGGGCAGTAAAAGCAGTTGTATAGGAGGGGGATGGCACAGCTGCATATAGAGAAATTGATATTTCCATATTTCTCCTGCAGCCGCAGAATGCCTGCAAAAGGGAGGAGGAGAATCATCCATCCAGCGGCAGCAGGAGCCGGAATAGGGAAACATCAAATCCTCTATATACAGCCGCCCCATCCTCCTATTCAGCACACACAGGGCTGCACAAGTGCACAGCACTGCAGGCACTTACCTTCTCCCCGCCGCCGCCGCCCCCCGCGAGCAGCCCGGACTGAAGGAGCTGCCACATCTGCAGCTGCTTCACACAGAGATGCGGGCTGGGCTGGCCGCGCCGGGCAGGACACCGGCCGGACACCCCTATTGACGTGAAGTAGCGGGAACATTTGACTTGTCCGGCTCCGCGGCCAATCAGACTTCTGCTCAGGGGGGTGTGACTCACACCACCCCTGGGCAGAGGGCTGATTGGCCGCGGAGCCGGCCGCAGTGAGTGAGGGAACTTCAGAGCCATGGCCCACCGGGAATATGCCCGGTCTGCCCTATGACCAGTCCGTGCCTGGTAGCAGCATACATATTTATGAAGAAAATTAGATTTTTTACAATTTTTTTATTGGATGTGTTTTATAGCAGAAAGTAAAACATATTATTTTTTATTTTTTTAAATGTTATTTTTTTTGTTTATAGCGCAAAAAAATAAAAAAACCACAGAGATGAACAAATACCACCAAAAGAAAGCTGTATTTGTGGGGAAAACCATGACATCAATTTTATTTGGTGCATGACCGCGTAATTGTCAGTTAAAGTAACGCAGTGCCGTGTCATAAAAAATGGCCTGATCAGGAAGGGGGGTAAATGTTCTGAAGGTAAAGTGGCTAAGGGCAGATGGATTCCAGGAAGTAAATGCTAAATTATCTGCCCTTATTTGAGGTGGCCTAGAAATTCTAGGGGGGTGTTTTTTTCAAAGTGATTTCTCAATATAATAAAGCGCGGGGACATGGATAGATGGATGCATTTTATTTGGATGTCAAAATTAATTAAATAGAGTTTTTAATTTGCTGTGCTCAGGTACAGTTTAGTGCAAAAACTAACTTTTAACCATACCTCCCTCCAACCGACCTCTGACCCATTCTTCTAGTCTTCCCACCATCCTTACCTGGTGAAGGCAGATATACTCACCTGGTTCCTCAGTCCAGGTCCCTCACTGCAGCCAGTTCCGGTGCAGAGGCCCACAGAAATGGTCCCACTGCCGTCCCTCTGTGATGATGTCACTCTCTTCTCTCTCCTAAGAGGACCCTGCCAGCAACCAATCAGTATGAAGAGTCCCTATCTCACAGGCAGTGATGAGGGTACCTGAAGAAGGACCCTTCCAGGAAGTAAACAAAAGTGTCATGTGACCGCATCTTCAGGTAAAATGAAAGGGTTAGTTCACCTTTACATAGAAACTGCCTATGCAGATAAGGGGCGTCTGTAGATGAAAATAAACTGCAGCTCTGACTAAAGTTGAATAATAAATACCCTTGCTATAGATGTAGGCCCTTTACCTACCTCTTGAAACCTGGCTGGAATACTCCCATGACATTGCTAAGTGAGGCCTAGTCCTTACTGCTCACCTCCTCCATCACAGGAGTGAGCCTTTTCCCTGATTCAGTACCCCTTACATGCCGTCTCTCTCCCCAGATACAGTAGCTCTAATCTCAGCATTTGAGAGCTCACTCCTGTGATGGAGGAGGTGAGAAGTAATGACTAGGCCTCACGTAACGAAGTCCTGGGAGTATTCCAGTCAGGCTTCAGGAAGTACATAAATGGCCTACATCTATAGCAAGGGCATTATTCAACTTTAATCAGAGCTATACAGTTTTTTTTTTTCTACATAGGTATTCTTTGGGTAAAGGTGAACTAACGATCAATTACAGTGGTGTGTGTGTGTGTAAAGGGGGGGGGGGGGTGGAGAGGACATTTTTATTCTGGAGAGGGGTTTACAAGTATGTCACAAACTAAAGCATTTTATCTATTTTGTATAGAGCAGGTTTTGGTTGAAACACCTGTTGTTGTTATTGTTGTATTTTTTTTTTTTTTTGCCATCTTTCTCCCTTGAGGAGATTTTCCTTCACTTCCTGTCTGGAGCCATAACAGGAAGTGAGAAGAGATCTCTCCAATGTAAGGCAAATCTTCTCTTTACACTTGCTTTGCTGACATTTAATAGGCCATAAGGAGGTGTTGTATCATTTTCTCACCGCCTGTTTTAACCCTCTAAATACTAGACTACCATGCTGCAACCACATGCACTGTGTGCAGTTTGGGGGTAGTTGCAGCACAGCTCAATTCACTTCAACAGGTTGCACTCAGCAGGTGGTACCGGTTGCCAGGCGCGACAGGGGTATCATTTCTGCTGCAGCATGTGTACAACCCCTCCAGCTGCTGCCTCCTCAGCCAAAGGGAGAACGATTGAGGGGCGGTAAAGATGCAGCTCAACCGTGGAGTTATACTGCCCCTCCACCGCTAGTGTGAACGATGAACTAGAAAAGGAGTTGAGAACCACTCTATTACTGTTCCAGTGACAACTAAAAAGTGTAAGATTTTCCATCACTTTCAGTCTCAGTAACAATGACCAGGGCTGCTGTTAGAAATCACAGGGCCCGATACAGCCGACCTGACAGGGCCCCCACCCCCAGCTGAAAGTGACTGATGACATAGATTTATCAGTCCCTTTCTCTGCAGCCTCAGTTGCACAGATGAATGAATAGGAAGTGCTTCCCGCTCATTCACAAACTGAAGCATAGTAAATACAGTTTACTACGTTTCAGTGATAAATGGACACAGGAGTGATTGGTACTGATCGCTCACTGTGTTCATTCAGGAAAGGAAGGGGCCAGAAAAAGACATATTTACCGGCCCCTTTCCCCGCTCTCTATCCTGAAACATACAATTGTGTGCCTGCAGCAGCTGCCGAAGGGAGAGATGAGGAGGGAAGCCAGCAGCACTGCGAGGGAAAGGAGCACACAAAGGGGGCCTGGATAACGATGGAAGCAGCGCATGTGCTAGAACCAATCTCCTTGCAGTGCAGACAGAGGGAGAAAGAGGAGGAGAAGCTGGCAATGCTGCAGGGGGGGCATAAAAGGATTGGTGTCTGCATTAAGACCATACAGCCAGCCCTCCTACTCAGCAGGTGCCGGGCCCCCCTTTTAAACTGATGGTTCCTGGGCCCAGTACAGGAGGGCTGGCTGTACTGCCTTATCAGCGGCCCTGAGAATGACCACCATGACATGTAGAGTAGGGTGACCAGACATCCCCGGTTTCTGGCGACAGTCCCCGGATTGAGGACACTGTCCCTGGTCCAAGTCTGTCCCCGGTTTTGTCCCTGGATTCAGGGCCGGATTAATATAGAGTGTGGAGGGCTGAGAACGGGAGATGAGCAGATCGGGGAGGGGTCTGTTTGTACACAGATGAGGGCGTGGGGGAGCAGGGGTCAGAGCTGACGCAGCTGCATGGAGAGATGGAGAATTTAGCTGTTGTGGGGGAAGTGCTAAGAGGTGGCTGCAGAGATAATCTGTGAGAGAAGGGTGCAGAGGTGAGCTATGGATGTGGGGGCAGAAGTGTCCTCTGTACATAGCAAACCTCTGAACCCTGTACTCTATGCCTAAAAACCTCCTGTATATTATGTAGTCCTGTGCCCAGCACTCTGTGTATTATGTAGTCCTGTGCCCAGCGCTCTGTGTATTATGCAGTCCTGTGCCCAGCGCTCTGTGTATTATGCAGTCCTGTGCCCAGCGCTCTGTGTATTAGGTAGCCCTGTGCCCAGCGCTCTGTGTATTATGCAGTTCTGTGCCCAGCGCTCTGTGTATTATGCAGTCCTGTGCCCAGCGCTCTGTGTATTATGCAGTCCTGTGCCCAACGCTCTGTGTATTATGCAGTCCTGTGCCCAGCGCTCTGTGTATTATGTAGTCCTGTGCCCAGTGCTCTGTGTATTATGTAGTCCTGTACCCAGAGCTCTGTGTATTATGTAGTCATATACCCAGCGCTCTGTGTATTATGTAGTCCTGTGCCCAGCGCTCTGTGTATTATGTAGTCCTGTGCCCAGCGCTCTGTGTATTATGTAGTCCTGTCCCCAGTGCTCTGTGTATTAGGTAGCCATGTGCCCAGCACTCTGTGTATTATGCAGTTCTGTGCCCAGCGCTCTGTGTATTATGCAGTCCTGTGCCCAGCGCTCTGTGTATTATGCAGTCCTGTGCCCAGTTCTCTGTGTATTATGTAGTCCTGTGCCCAACGCTCTGTGTATTATGTAGTCCTGTACCCAGAGCTCTGTGTATTACAATGCCTTGTGAAAGTATTCGGCCCCCTTGAACTTTGCCACATTTCAAGCTTCAAACATAAAGATATAAAAAAAAACTGTAATTTTTTGTGAAGAATCAACAACAAGTGGGATACAATCATTAAGTGGAACGAAACTTATTGGATATTTCAAACTTTGTTAATAAATAAAAAACTGAAAAATTGGGCGTGCAAAATTATTCAGCCCCCTTAAGTTAATACTTTGTAGCGCCAACTTTTGCTGCGATTACAGCTGTAAGTCGCTTGGGGTATGTCTCTATCAGTTTTGCACATCGAGAGACTGAAATTTTTGCCCATTCCTCCTTGCAAAACAGCTCGAGCTCAGTGAGGTTGAATGGAGAGCGTTTGTGAGCAGCAGTTTTCAGTTCTTTCCACAGATTCTCGATTGGATTCAGGTCTGGACTTTGACTTGGCCATTCTAACACCTGGATATGTTTATTTGTGAACCATTCCATTGTAGATTTTGCTTTATGTTTTGGATCATTGTCTTGTTGGAAGACAAATCTCCGTCCCAGTCTCAGGTCAAAACTATGATGCTGCCACCACCATGTTTGACAGTGGGGATGATGTGTTCAGGGTGATGAGCTGTGTTGCTTTTACGCCAAACATAACGTTTTGCATTGTTGCCAAAAAGTTCGATTTTGGTTTCATCTGACCAGAGCACCTTCTTCCACATGTTTGGTGTGATAAACTTTAAACAACACTTTTTATGGATATCTTTAAGAAATGGCTTTCTTCTTGCCACTCTTCCATAAAGGCCAGATTTGTGCAGTATACGACTGATTGTTGTCCTATGGACAGAGTCTCCCACCTCAGCTGTAGATCTCTGCAGTTCATCCAGAGTGATCATGGGCCTCTTGGCTGCATCTCTGATCAGTCTTCTCCTTGTATGAGCTGAAAGTTTAGAGGGACGGCCAGGTCTTCGTAGATTTGCAGTGGTCGGATACTCCTTCCATTTCAATATTATCGCTTGCACAGTGCTCCTTGGGATGTTTAAAGCTTGGGAAATCTTTTTGTATCCAAATCCGGCTTTAAACTTCTCCACAACAGTATCTCGGACCTGCCTGGTGTGTTCCTTGTTCTTCATGATGCTCTCTGCGCTTTAAATGGACCTCTGAGTCTATCACAGTGCAGGTGCATTTATACGGAGACTTGATTACACACAGGTGGATTCTATTTATCATCATTAGTCATTTAGGTCAACATTGGATCATTCAGAGATCCTCACTGAACTTCTGGAGAGAGTTTGCTGCACTGAAAGTAAAGGGGCTGAATAATTTTGCACGCCCAATTTTTCAGTTTTTTATTTGTTAACAAAGTTTGAAATATCCAATAAATTTCATTCCACTTCATGATTGTGTCCCACTTGTTGTTGATTCTTCACAAAAAATTACAGTTTTATATCTTTATGTTTGAAGCCTGAAATGTGGCAAAAGGTTGCAAAGTTCAAGGGGGCCGAATACTTTCGCAAGGCACTGTATGCAGTCCTGTGCCCAGCGATCTGTGTATTATGCAGTCCTGTGCCCAGCACTCTGTGTATCATGTAGTCCTGTGCCCAGTGCTCTGTGTAGTATGTAGTCCTGTACCCAGAGCTCTGTGTATTATGTAGTCATATATCCAGCGCTCTGTGTATTATGCAGTTCTGTGCCCAGCGCTGTGTATTAGGCAGTCCTGTGCCATTTGCCACTAAAAAAAAATATGTATTTCATTTTAAAAATTTGGTCATCTTAATGTAGAGATAGAAGATCACAGATGTCAATAAAGCCAGACAGAGGTCATTATTCTTTCCAACCGCCTTCACAATCAAAGCAAAATTTGGATTTAGATACAGTTTAGGTTCAATGCCCAAATATTGTACCCCCCAAAAACCAATATTCACTGGCAGCTTAAGTATTCAGACAGGTTCCCTGATGAATTGGTAACCCTGAGGTTTGTAAATGTGCACAAAATTGCATGTGGGTGGGTGCAGCATGGTGCAACAGCAATAACACTCACACAGTCCAGGTGCAATTAATGGAAATTGTATTGAAGCAAAGGCAGAATAATTCACAGCAAACCCGGTGAAAGGAAGCACATCAGGGAACACTCACGGAAGCCAACAGTATGTAGCAGAGCAGGTTTTAGCCAAAATGACAGCGTCTGTCTGAAGAATGCAGCCTGGTCAGTCCAAGCCCAAATGGGAAGATTTACAAAGAGAATACAGAGCCCTACGCTTTCCCTATTCGTCTGGAACCTTTCCTTAACGCCAATACTGTCCCTGACAGACGGGTGACCTGTCCCTACACTACCCACACACAAACGCACACCAAGTACAGGAGCCAGGGTCTTAAATAGACTCTGCCACACCTAGAATGGCCACCAGAGTTACATGGGCAGCCAACATTCTACCAGATTGCTGCCCCAGTGACTCAGGAAACCAAAGAGGAACCATGTTTCTCTTGACTTCAACTCCCTCTGCACTGCCCCTATGGATAAGCACCACCTGCAGTGGAGAAAAGGGACTGCACCTACCTACATGCACCTTTCATATGCATGTTTTTTGTGTTTAGTGCTACCCTTTTTAGAAGCCACTTCATAGGATGGGTCCACTTATTTTTTTGCCTTGACCTTTCCAAGAATCTCAATCTTGCTGACTCACTTGGGGAGTGTATATAGATATACTGTATATACATATAATACCATAAAACCCGCTGAGCTGATCCCTGGCACCCAGCCATATTATTCTCTCAGAGAAAAAAATGCCAAGTCAGAGAGTAAAAGGGTAACTCTGTATATGGTAAGTTAATTCAATAGGTAACCAGATAGACATAAATTGGATTGAACACAAGATTGACAATAAATTGACATTCAAGTTAATAAATTACAGGATGTGAGGTACCGTTACAGTTGAGTCTCCAAACCAGCCTAAACAGTAACAATGCCACCAGTAGTGCAGCCATGAGCAGAGAAGGAATTTGAACTACAAACGGGTTGGACTATACTGCTCATGTGCACTGACAGCATTTATGTTAGGTCCAGACTGCTTGGAAACACATAGACCAAAAAAAAAGTGATGACAGAATAAACTAAAAGGGGTAATGGCGGTATAGTGAAGGATAACAGGAGGAGCAGTCTCTAATATGAGTTTTCTGCCGACTATCGTTGAGGCCCTTGAAGAATGTTGGTGCACTTGATGAAAATCTCCTCGTGCCCCTGCATGCAGTGAGTATTCAATGAGAGCCAGCTTGTCTCAGTGGTATATTTGGTGTCTGTAGTCAGATTTGGTTTCTGTTAAATATCCCCTGCACTCAGTTTCTTTGGGGAGGAAACTCCCCAAAAAAGTCTGAATTAGGTCAAGTGTACTGGGATTCTAATGCTTAATGCCTAATGTCCTGCTCTCAGCAGTTCTGTGAGAAATGACAGAAAGAAACTTGGGCCTGCGGGCCTTTTCACCAACTCCTAGAGCCAGGTGGCAGCTTCTGGAGATGTAGGAGGCTCCCCTAAGTTTTGCTTGGATCTAGGTATAGTCCAGGGATCTGTAGCGATGAGCCTGGGCATGCTCTGGTCTCCTGGCGACAGTATGAGAGGAAACTGTGATTCAGCTGGGCTACTGGATACATCGCGCCCCTGCTGGCAGATGACTCTGGGCCTAAATTACCGTATATGATCTCCCTGGGGACAAGGATACGAGGCTGTGCCCCTCCAAGTGAGCGAGTTTTCCAGGTGCAGGAAAAGTAGCATATGCACATTTTTAAATGTCAATCTTTGCAGGTTTTTTAACTGCGTGGTTTTCCACTTGAAAAAGCGCATTTTTTTTACCAGTTTTGGAGTGCCATTAAAGGGATTGTAAAGGCAAAACGTGTTTTTTTTTTTATCTTAACCGGTTGCCGACCGCCGCAGTATATAGTTCCATATATAGTATGGATACGTCACTCGCCTGTCACTGACTTGCGAGCCAATTGCGGGCGGCTCGTTCACAGACAAGTCAGTGCGTGTGACCGGCGGACTCGATGTCCGCCGGTCACACTACGATCGCTCCTGTGAAGGGAGAAAGGCGGAGCGGCTTATGTAAACAAGCCGCCTGTCATTCTCCCTGTGTAAAAATGAAGATCAGACGGTTCTACTATGTAGAACCGTTGATCTTTGTTTTTGCACCAATAGCAATGTCCCTGCACAGTTAGAAGCACGCCCCTAGGACACACTTAACCCCTCCCTGTCTAATAAAGTTAACCCCTTCCCTGCCAGTGTCATTTTTGCAGTAACAGTGCATATATATAGCACTGATTACTGCAGTAATGTCACTGGTACCCCCAAAAGTGTCAAAAATGTCAGTCAAGGGTCCGATCTGTCCGCCGCAATGTCGCAGTACTGAAAAAAAAATCGCAGATCGCCGCCATTACGCGTTAAAAAAAAAATGCCATTACGCGATAACTTTTGCGCAAACCAATCAAAATACGCTTTTTGCGATTTTTTTTACCAAACATATGTAGCATAAAACAAATTGGCCGAAAACGTTAAAAAATTTAGATTTTTACATTTTTTTGGGGGGGGATTTCATATAAAAAAATGTGAAAAATATTGTTATTTTTGCAAAATTGATGCTCTTTTTTTGTTTATAGCGCATGATCAAAAAATCGCACAGGTGATCAAATACCACCAAAAGAAAGCTCTGTTTGTGGGAAAAAAAGGACGTCAAATTTCTTTTAAGTACAGCGTCGCACGACCGCGCAATTGTCCGTTAAAGTCACGCAGTAAAAAATCGCAAAAAAACCCCTGGTCTTTTAGCAGCCAAATCCTCCGGGGCTTAAGTGGTTAATGCATTCTATGCATTAAGACAAAAAAACCTTCTGTGTGCAGCATCCCCCTCAGCCCCCCTAATATTTACCTGAGCCCCATCTTTATCCAGCAATGTTGCAGGAGTGTCTCAGCTGCCCAGGACTCCCCTCCTCATTGACTGAGAGAGCAGCCCGGTGCGATTGGCTCCGGCTGCTGTCCATCAAAGTCAGTCAGTCAATCAGGAGAAAGAGGGGGCGGCGCTGGGTCGTGGCTCTGTGTCTGAATGGACACAGGAAGCTGCAACTTGGTTTTGGTGCCCCCACAGCAAGCTGTTTGCTGTGGGGGCACTCAACAGGAGGTAGGGCCAGAGGCACTGAAGAGGGACCCAGGAAGAGGAGGATCTGGGCTGCTCTGTACAAAACGAACTGCACAGAGGAGGTAAGTATAACATGTTTGTTATTTTTAGAAAAAAAAAATTAAACTTTGCAATTACTTTAAGGCCTCATTCACACAGGTATACATAAGCGTACGCCTGTGCGCGGACTATGTTTTTTCGCTTGAGGATGCACAAGTGTATCATGCATCTACATGCCGGCAGTCCTATTAATGTCAATTGGGATGCAGCAGCTGTATGAACACATTTGCTGCTCCCAATTGGAAAGCCGTGTGGGTCCTTGAACTCAAACTGTCTGCGGTCGGGGACCTGCACCCAGATGTCAAATTAAAAGGGTTATAACTCTTGTCTTTTTTTTGCCACCTGTGTCCCATTTTACAAAAGGAATTGAGAGGAATCCTGAGGTGTCACTAGAACTGGTGTCCCCATTGGAAGATTTCCCCCCTCTATTTCTGTTCTGGGGGGAACCCAAAATTTAGGATTTTCTTTAACTTTCACTTTTAATGATAATGGTAAACATGACAAATAGAGAAAAGAATGTCTCTAACAGGGTAAAAAAAAAAAAAAAAAACTGACAGGTGTTCTAATCCCTCTCCACTCTAAAACTAAAAAAAACATTTTACACAGAAGGTAGTTTCAGACACAGTCTGCTAAACAGTATATTCACTATGCCAAGGTAACTTAGAGTAGAGTTCTGTACCACTAGACTCGGATTAACTCATAAATCAGCAACGTCAGCAGTAAACAGTGCATATAAGCATTATCTGCAATGTGAATAATAATATTATAACTATTCTAGAGTGCACTCTAGGAGAATGGCTAGGATATGGCGCAATGTTCCCTCAGAGGTACCTCTTGGCATAGGCAATAGGTAAAGGCTTCTGTGCGGTAGCTGTAAAGGGGCAGCCTTTAGTCCTAACTCATTATTATCGCTATTATTGGGGCCCAGTTGTACCGTAGGTGCACTTGCGAACGGTCCCAGTCAAGCCTGCAGGCAGCAATAAAGCTACAAGTCTGTATGGTCAGTTTCTAAAGGGCTCAGTCTCTCTAGCAGCAGATAATAAATCCCCACAGCAGCAGCTCACCAGTCCCAGTGATATTGAAGTTCCTCATCTGCTCAGACACAGCAATTAGTCCACTCTCTGCTCTGAACCCAGATGACTCTGTCTGTTGGTACTCCCGAACTCAGCTTCGGCCGCCGATAAGCAGCAGTGATGGTGCACACTGGACTGCGATGTGCACACTCAGGTCTACTGACTCCCTGTGTCCTGCTCTTTCCCCTCCTCCTGGCAATCTCTCTCTGGGAAATGCAGTTCACAAGCTTTTGCTTACAGTAGATTCTCTGTCCTCTGAACTACAGTTCCCATAGTGCAATGCTGCCTGGCTCAGTCTATTAAATTCTTCCTGCTCAGCAGCTCCCTCCTCTCACTGATACAGCTGTTAACCAGTTCAGCACAGCAGGGCAGAAGCTACAGAGAGCAGCTGCAGCCAGTGTTTCTCTACCTCTCTATTCTTAGCCAAGCACTTGGCTACACAAACCTAAATCATTCTACTGTATCTATGAAAGAAGCCAAGGTTATCAACCAGGCTGGAAGTCAGTATGTTTCCCTCTTGATTTCCATTAAACGGTGAATGGAAAGAGTAGTGTTTTACAGAAGGAACATAACATTATTTTTACTTTCTTTTCAGCTCAAAGGAAATGGCAAGAACATGGTTCATTCAGCCACCTCATATAAGGACTGGTAAGCTGCAATATGTTACATTTTTGTTCATTGGTTGAGATATCTTTTATTTATACATATCCCCTACCATTAAGCTCATTCCTTAGGCAAAATGCGTCAAAGGAGTAGCTAAAACTGGCATGGAATATTTTTTGAAAACTCCTTGTTTATGCAGTAGCTCTGTCCCACGAAACAACGTACCTATACGTCGTTTCGCGGGACAGCTAGTGGGGGCATGCGCATGCACCGATTGGCCACAGGGGGAGCCAATCAGCAGGTTCGGCAGCCCCGATATCCGCCAGGCACCCCGTGGAGACAGAACGGCGGTCTGCTGACGTAAACATGGCAGACCGCTGTTCTGTCAGTAATGAACACAGGGATCCTGTGTTCCTCCTATTTAGGAACACAGGTCTCTGTGTTCATCCAGCAAACCCATCCCCCACACAGTTAGAAAGCACCCCCTAGGAACACATTTAACCCTTTGATCATCCCTGGTGTTAACCCCTTCTTTGCCAGTGTCATTAGTACAGTAACAGTGCGTATTTTTAGCACTGATTACTGTAGTAATGTCACTGGTCCCCCCAAAAGTGTCAAAAATGTCAGTTAGGTGCCCGATCTGTCTGCAACAATGTCGCAGTCACGCTAAAAATCGCTGATCGCTGCCATTACTAGTAAAAAAAAAAATGAAAAATAAAAATTACATAAATATTTCCCCTAGTTTGTAGACGCAATAACTTTTGCGCAAACCAATCAATATACACTTATTGAGATTTTTTTTTTTACCAAAAATATAAAGCAGAATACATATTGCCCTAAAATGATGAAAAAAAAAAAGATTTTTACCCTTTTTTTTATTGGGAATATTTTATAGCGGAAAGTAAAAAATATTGTTTTTTTTCAGAATTGACACTCTTGTTTTTTTTTTATAGCGCAAAAAATATAAAAATCACAGAGGTGATCAAATACCACCAAAAGAAAGCTCTATTTGTGGGGAAAAAAAGGACATCAATTTTATTTGGGTACAGTGTCACATGACCACAAAATTTACCATTAAAGTAACGCAGTGCCGTATCGCAAAAAATGGCCTGGTCATTAACCCCCCTGGCGGTAATCCCGAGCGTGACTCGGGGTGGATTTTTTAGTGCAGGATCGGTATCCCCGAGTCACGCTCGGGGTGGATGTGCAGAGAGTGCAGCGGTGTCTCTTACCTTCTCCTGGCGATCCAGCGATGATCTCTCATTGCTGTGACTGCCAGCCGAGAGTCCCGCCGCTCGTCCGTCCTCCGTCGGTGTGATGACTTCCTAGTTCCGTTCCCTGCAGCAGCAATGCTGCATGGGAGCGGAACTAGGGAGGGAAATTAAAAAAAAAAAAACGTTGCACAAAACACATAACAAATTTTATATATATATATATATATATATATATATATATATATATATGCATATATACATATATATATATATATATATATATATGTGTATATATATATATATATATATATATATGCACACACACACATGTATATATACCCATATACACACGTATATATATATATATATATATGTATATATAAAATTATATTAATGATTCGATTATAATTCATGCGTTTTATATATATATATATATATATATATATATATATATATATATACACACACACATATATATATATATATATATATATATATATATATATATATATATATATATATATATATAATATATAACGCATGAATTATAATCTAATCAATAATATAATTTTATTATATATATTATATATTAAATAATAAAATAATATTATTGATTTGATTATAATTCATGCGTTTGTGTTTCAAATTTATCACATCTGGGATGTCTACTAGAGTCTTGTTTTGGTCAGGTTTAAGTCAGTAATTACTAAGAATTGTAGGCCTATAATACATAACGCCAAATTTCCATGAAAAAAATTGTACCGCTTTTGGTATATAATTCCTGACATAATCATACCGCCAGGGAGGTTAAGGTGGAAAATCCTTCCAGTCCAGAAGTGGTTAAAGGGTCTGACTGATGTTATACAGACCTGTACAGAGAACATTACAACCAACTCCTGGGTTCAGGTTACAAGTTTGGAGGTCACAGCTAAACTCTCAGTGGATCATTTCATTTTGATGCACAGATTCTGCAAGATCTTTTGCCACTGATTATTGGATACTTTTAAACTAGAGCAAACACTTAGAGCCCATTCACACAGGGGCGACACGACTTGCCGGGGCGACCTGTGAAGTCGCGGTGCGACATGCACGGACTTCATATAATTGAAGTCAATGCAAGTCGCCTCCAGGTCGCCCCAAAGTAGTACAGGACCCTTTTTCTACGTCGGAGCGACTTGTGTCGCTCCTATTAGAACAGGTCCTGTGCTAATCAATGGCAGGCGACCGACCGCGACTTTTCAGGCGACCAAGTCGCCTGACAAGTCGCGCTAGTGTGAATGGGGTCTTAGAGGGCTATTTATAACAAATTCTGTGCAAATGTCTCAAACATACGCACAGCCATTACAAGTAACCCTCATAATTTGTGTAATATGTTTACTTCTAACAATTGTTAGCTCTATCTACTGGCCGTGATGTAGTATTTTCCTGAAATGATGTGACCCTTTTGTATATGATGTGCTGCCCTGGGAACTGAGCTGTCTGTAGTGCGTATATTGCTAAGAGCCAGGGCTGCTGTTAGAATCATGGGGCTCCATACAGCCTTTCTGATGCCCCCCCCCCCAACTCTACCTACACCCCACCCACCCCCTGGGATGCAGAACTGACTGAGAATAAAATAAGCTCCTCCTCTGCTCACACCTCCTGGGCCCCCCTGTTGATCTTCTGAGGCTCAGGAAAAGCCCTGGTAAGCAAGTAGGAGTGAAGATGTGGTCTAGTAAAATGTATTTATTAATTTAGGCAGACTTGAACAATAAAGCTGCCCTGGGCCTCTCTGTTTAGCTGATGTTGCCTGGGCCCAGTACAACAGAACCGGTTGTATTGCCTTATCAGTGGCCCTGCAAAGAGTAATGGCAGTGATCTCTACCAGCCTTGTGTAACATGTTCCCAGTTTCGTATTATCTCTTGCAGCGTTTCCCCAGCCAGCCATATATCCCGTCCACACTCTCTGACCCTCATTTCCTCTATTAGGTCTGAGGTTTCTAAAAGTCCTTTAAAGCATTACATATACTGAACATTATGTGTGGCCCTTTGGTGATGTCAGGGGCCGCATCGGAGGCCCTCTTTAGCTCATAAGCTGACAACCACTGCCTTTAATGCATTCATAGTCCATAGTTCCTAGTCCATCTTGGTAATGAGAACGAGAGGGTGGCTATGCTCTTACTTAGATAGTGGGACCATGAAGAATAAACATGGACACCGTCAGATCACAGCAGCAAACAAAGGAAAATGACGATTTTGAGGTGCCTGGGAGCAAAAGGAGGGACTATTTTGAGTTAAGAATACATACTTGAATAGAATATATATATTTTTTTAAACCAGAGTTTAGTGTTACTTTAACGTTTGCTTGGTCTTTGGCTTCACTTCAGAGTAGTCTGATTCTGACAGAGTCACTGGCCCTCACAAATGACTCTTAGCATTCTGGTATGGTTCTAGTGGAAATTCAGAGCTCTAACTGATAAATGCAGCAGCTTTTTATTGATCCTCTAGTCTAGAGGGTGTCACTCAGCCAACTCCAACCCAGTCAAAAGAGCTGAGGGGTGTGATTTAGGCGTGCCAAACTGTTTATTATATTTCAGAAGACACTCTCACAATGCTCGTTTTTTTTAACTATAGCAGTATTTCCAGATGATGATATTTTACAGTTCGACAAACAATATATAAGGCGTTAAATTAAATTACAATTTGACAGACATCAGATGTGATATCAACCTTATATGTGGCTTCAGAAGGGGTCATATGTTCCATTAGCTTTCTGCAACTCTATCAGTTTGGTGTCCAACTCAGGGGCGTAACTACAGGGGTTGCAGGGGTTGCAATCGCTACCGGGCCCCATGCTCCAGGGGGCCCGGTAGCAAACCAGTGGGTGAACTTCCAGGATCGCAAAGGTCACACTTGCAACCGGACCCAGGCATTGCACCACTGTGGGGAGGCTCCAAGATTGCAGGAAGGGAGCCCACTGCAGAACTTGTGAAAGAATCCTGCTGCGGGACCGTAATAAAAGGCCATGCAATGAGTGTAAAGAGCCCCAGGATTAGTGGGAAGAGCCCTGGGCTTGAAGGTAAGGGCCCCGGCCAGGGGTCTGGGGGGCCCTTCATGGTTTCTTGCATCAGGGCCCTGAAGGTTCTAGTTACGCCTCTGGTCCAACTGATCATTATTTTCAGGTAGACACTTGTTATAAATGTAATTTTATCATAACTGGGATTATGTGTAGAGTCTAAAATCTGCAAATGCATGAAAAGGGCAGTTTTAGATCAAGCAGAATCACACTTTCACTGTGTATTGCTTTAAAATGGTTTTATGTTAATCAATGATGACCAGGAAGCATTAGAGATTGGTGAGTGCCTGCTAGAGGTTTTTTGACATGGCAATTTTATGATGGAGCTTTATTAAAAGTCTTCTGAGGATTTGCACACCCTGACAAAGTACTGTCTATGCATTCCAACCTGATCTATCTTGGACTGGATAAATTATTGGGGCAGTGATATGAAATGCGTCAGCTCAATCTGATCATGTTGTGGCTATCTTGCAAAGAAGAGAAGTGAGGGTAGAATTGTGTACTACACAACTTTCCATTCTCCCTCTCAGGTAGGGGTTGTAAGACCTGGTACTTCCATGTATGAAGGAACATGTGACTCACTCTGTGCCAATAAGAAACAGAAAAGTGATGGAAAAACACTAAGACTGGGTTCACATATGTGCATATTAGATGCAGGTTTCCCAGCGTCCAATTCAGGTTACTGTTACCGACTCTTAATTGAGCCGGTTAACAGTTCTGGGGGCCTCCATGGTCCAGACTGCAGAAGTATCCTTCAGGCAAAAATTCAGACCTGAATCGCACCTGAACCGGTGAACAGGGACGCACCAGACACCATGCAGGGAACCGCGGCCAAAGATATGTGAACCCGGCCTTAGTGATCCTTTGAGTCTGTCCCCTTTTTTTTCATCTTTTTGTTAGTTTTGTTTTTTTTTTTAGGTTTTTTTTAGTGTAGATCTATGTTTAACCCACGCATGTTTCAATTAATTTACTTTTCACTGACTCTGCTGGACATCTGTTCCAAGCATCAACTACTCTTTTGGCAGAGTCAAACTTTCTAAGATTAGTTTTGAACATTCCTCCTTCATTTTAGCTTTGTTTCACTGCCCTTGTGACTTTTTTTTTTTAACAATCCCTTATACTAGCATATTAGAGATAATCGTCATAAAAAAAAGGTAAAGGGGAGCATCAAAGCCCACTCAGGGGCAGAGCTCAGCAAATACAAATCAACTAAAACTTGAGGTGTGTGGCTTAAGCACAGTATAGCTAATAGAGAAATGATTAGACAAAGATTCCCCAAATAGGGATTATGACAATTTAGCACCCTTGCAAGGAGAGGAAAGTCATACAAATATAAGGCTTAATAACCAGAAGAGGGCAACATTACAAGTCAGAGGGTATGTTTCGTTGCTAGGGAGGGATCATCTAAAGAGTGTGACCAGGAACAATTTAGGACAGCCCCTATTGCGATGTGTCTCCACAGAGAGGTAAGTTGGAATTTAGCAGTGGCTTCCAGAATTGTACAGGAGAGGTGTTTTTCCAGCACACAGTGACAGCTGTTCTGACATAGAACAATAGGAGACTTAGGAGAGGTCTCTCTGCCACAGTAGGAACCAGATCCTTTACCAGAACCAACAACCAGAATCTGGGTGGATCATGTGGGTACAGAGCCCGATGGCCAGGGCGATGACTAGGTTCATCCTGTGAAGTCTGGCAGGGGTAAAATTTGCTCAATGCTGGATTTTTAATTGGATATGTTTATCCATGGTGGACCCCAGATGTTTGAAAGGTATGTCCCATACATCTGACCAGTCCTCCACATCTAGGTCAGGAACATTGAACTGCCATTTTTGTCTCAGAGTAGACAACTCCGGGATGGCAGTGATAATAAGATGTTGCTAAACCTCTGAGGTTGGCTTTTGGATATCAGGGTCTCAGAGTAAGGATTAAAGCTCTGTACTTATGAGGGTCACCCGATGTCCAGGCAATTTGCTACTGAATGCATGGAAAACCTGGAGGTACTAAAAATATTAATGAGGAGGTACCTTGTTAACCTTATTTACACCCTTAAAGAAGAATTCCAGGTATGGATATTTTACATAGTTACATTGGTCCAGCTTGGACAAATGTAACTATGCACTGTATATACCATACCTGGGGGATCTCTGTGGAAGCAGGAAATTACTGTAATTGGCACCACTACTACAGTGATCTCCACCAGCTTCCGGGTCCTGTTCCTAGCTGGTGTCCTGCAGAATTGTGAGGACAGGAGGTCCCCTGCTCAGCACGGGTGCCATTCAGAGAATGCTTTGCATTTTCTCAATGAATGCAAAGCATTTTGTGACTGGACAAGGTGAAGAACATAATGTCACTCCTCTGTCTCTCTGCCTTTTCCAATTAGAGAGGTCTTTGCATTTACTGAGAAAATGCAATCTCTGAATGGTGCCCATGCCAAGCGGGCAGCCTTCTGTGTTCACAATGCAGCAGAGCAGCTGCTCAACATGGGAACCTTATGACCTAACTATTTGAGATGGGAATGAGGGACATCTGAAAGCAAAACTATATAGGCAAAGGACACACCCCCTGTCACACCCCTTAAGGGAGAATTATACAAAAAAGAAATGATTAGTTAAACTCAGAAGTCATTTTTGTTTACCACTACCATTCCTTTTCACTTGCTTCTGAAATTTACAAATGCAGCAATTTAAAAATTGGATGAAAGGTTTAGCACAGTGAAACAATTTTTGAAAGATAAAAAGTGCATTCTATATACAATTATATGAATCGGGCCAAAATGAGGGACAAATGAGGAGGAAAGAGGGACAGGGACAGAGGAACTTTATTCCAAATCAGGGACAGTCCCTCGAAATCAGGGACAGTTGGGAGCTATAGTAGCAGTGGTGTCTAGTACAGGGACTTCCAGCTTCTTGTGGATCCCCACAGGTATGGTATATGCATAGGTATAGTGATCTAAGCTGGACTCATACAACTATGTATAAAATTGTATACCAGGATGTGACGGTGTTCACCGTCACTGGAATTTAAGGACAGATGGGTGATGGTTTGGATTGCGTCATATTTGTCAGCAAGGTCTCCATGTAGAAATATTGAGATTTGTTCCCATTTGCCATGAGGTCTCTGACCAGGAAGTACAACTCCTAATATGGTCATTCCAGGAAGTTCAATTAGGAGACTGACTGTCTAACAATTTTGCTTTTGTCTGAGGTGGCTTTCCATTCACCTATTGTCGGGTGTGCTAATGAACTCACCTGTTGTCTGCTAAGGGATGTATTGACACTCAGAGTAATGTGTATTGGGGGCTCGTTAGGGAACCATTGTTCTGTGTCTGGCTATTGTGTACATTGATTGCCCCCTGATGCTTCTGTCTCATTACACATAACAGTCCTTCTGGACCAATCCCTGCTGACTAATTTTCAAGTCCTCATTTGCATGGCTAAGGAGGACCTGAAGGGGAACTGCAGGCACTTTGCAATTGACCAATAGGAGGGCGGTTGTTGGGGGCAGGATGTTCCAAATTCTGTATAAAAGTGTGTTGTGTACTTCCAATAAATGTCTTCCTGTTTGAACTTACATACAGCCTGCTTGGTGTTTGTTCTAATGGATTCCAAACGGCACATAGCTGTAGTTCGGATCCCGGAGCCTTGGTTGACCGAACCATCAGAAGTTGCGATCTGCAAGCTGACTCACTAGAAACAGAGGAGTGTCGGGAGAGCGGAAGCGAGCGAACAAGGGTCTCGTCACACAGGAATTCTTCTTTAATTTAACCTTTAAAGGTGTCAATCATGTGCCCCCATTTTCCTTACCTTCCCCAAAGCTGTATATTTGAACTTCCTGCAATCTTTTCTGATATGTCTTATCCGCCAGACCTTTCATCATTTTTGCTATTCATTTCTGGACTTGTTCTATCTTATCAATATCCTTTGGTTGGTGAGCGTTCATGCCTGTGTAAGCATTGACTCTGAAATCTTGTAGCTCGGACAGGACTTTTCTTCACTCCCAGCAGCTCAACGGAGCGACGCAGGAGAAAAAGAAAGGTAAGGATATAATTCAGGGGAGGGCTGCACGGGGAAAGCACAGGTTCACTTTAAAGAGCTCTTGTTAGTCATGAACACTACAACTTCTGGATCCTGTGTCATATATTGGGAACAAGTGATTTATACATGAATGGATTTATTGAGTGTGAATCCAATGTTCTGTAAAGAGGAAGATAAAACTAGTAGTTCTAATAACAAGTACAAGGACAAAACTAGAGTCAGATCCCAAAACGAGCTGCATATACAAGTGAGATCATACAAACAAAAAAAAAACATTGTTACAAGGTTCTGAGGACGGTAGATCTAGACTCATAAGGGGACAGATGGAGAGAGTTTAAAAATACAGAGGAGGACAAAGGAACGGAGAGAGAGAGGAGGGGGAAGAAGAGAAAGTGGTGAAAGAGGGGAAGGAGACAGAGGAGAGAGGGGTGTAAGAAGCATTGATGTCATTACAGATGTGTATCAGAACTTTCAGCATGACATCATAAGTTGGACCTGTCTCTCCCTCCCTTCCTCACTCTCTCCATCTGTCAGTCATCAGAGCACAAGGAGTCAGACAGTGAATAACAGCCACCTCCATCCACACACACAGCACCAGGAGCTGGAGGGACCCCAGTCTCTGAGACCAGTGACAGCAAGTGGCAGCTTCTGCGTCATCCAAGGATACTGGGGCTTGTGCTTCTTCTTTACAGGTAAGACAGAAGGGAGATCTTCACAGTCCATGTAGAACATGATGCACTGGGGGAGATTTACTAAAACAGGCACACACATATTCTAGTGCAGCTGTGCATAGTAACCAATCAGCTTCTAGGTTTTATTATCAAACCTTAATTGCTGAAGTTAGAAGCTTATTGGTTTCTATGCACAGCTGCACTAGTTTTTGTGTGCACCAGTTTTATTAAATCTCCCCCTTTGTGAAAAATATTCCTGATTGCTAAAAGATGCCAAGTGCTCACTGCTGGACTTATATAATATTCTGCCAATGGTGACAACGAATCAAATATTACCATTCATTACTCTAAAGTTCTAAAAACAATGAAAGGTGATTGCTGATTGGTTGCTGCAGGTTGTTTGGGGAGATTCAGTAGGGTATTTACAGCACATTTCAGAAAAGATATAGTTGGAAGACTTGTGGCAAACTTTTAAAAACCCTGCAACATTTTCATTATTAGTGCAGACGCTCATGGCAGAGTTAAGTAGTTCTTATTTGTGATGCTTTTACTTCATGCTACCCTACTGAACTGAACAGTGTTATGGTTGTGACAAACGCATAAAGAAATACTATCTTATGACGTATATGTGGTTGGGACATATTATAGTGTTGTCACCTATTAATACTGTTGTAAAAGAGTACAACTATTTTGTTGTATTTTATTGCATGCAATCTTTATTGCAGATATCTATCTATCTATCTATCTATCTCTATTCTATGTATCTATGTATCTATCTATTTATCTCTATTCTATCTATCTATCTATCTATCTATCTATCTATCTATCTATCTATCTATCTATCTATCTATCTATCTATCTATCTATCTATCTATCTATCTATCTATCTATCTATCTATCTATCTATCTATCTATCTCTATCTCTATCTCTATTCTATGTATGTATCTATCTCTATTCTATGTATATATGTATGTATGTATCTATGTATCTATCTATTTATCTATCTCTATTATATGTATGTATCTATCTATCTATCTCTATTCTATGTATGTATGTACTGTATGTATCTATCTATCTCTATTCTATGTATGTATGTATCTATGTATCTATCTATTTATCTATCTCTATTATATCTATCTATCTATCTATCTATCTATCTATCTATCTATCTATCTATCTATCTATCTATCTATCTATCTATCTATCTATCTATCTATCTATCTATCTATCTATCTATCTATCTATCTATCTATCTATCTATCTATCTATCTATCTATCTCTTTTCTATGTATGTATCTATCTATCTCTATGTATCTATGTATCTATGTATCTATGTATCTATCTATCTATCTATCTATCTATCTATCTATCTATCTATCTATCTATCTATCTATCTATCTATCTATCTATCTATCTATCTATCTATCTATCTATCTATCTATCTATCTATCTATCTATCTATCTATCTATCTATCTATCTATCTATCTATCTATCTATCTATCTATCTATCTATCTATCTATCTATCTATCTATCTATCGCAGTTGATTATATTGCATGTGTAATTATTGTGTTGCATCTTTGAGACAATTCTGCAACAGTATTAGGTTCCTCTGAATTCCAGGGGTTGGTGCTCTGTATCTTGCTGATATATATACAGTATATAGTATATACAGTTTTTAACACTATTTTTTTTAATCAGCCATCTGTACCTTAGATTAAGTAACAGAATGCTTTTTGTACTGTAGCCACTAGCCAGTCTAAAGACACGTTATCTGTATTTTCTTTGTGAAAAAAATGAAAGATGGATTCTTAATCATTGTTATGGTGTACTGCACTTGTTCCGTGTCTCATGAATTATTAAACAAACAATCAAAAATACTATTACTGATTTATCCTTTTTGACTGTTACAGCGCTCAGAACATATCAATTGGATATGCAATATGAGCTTTTTGCATTGCTTGTAACACCCAATCAGACACTTTTATCTCATCTTCTGAGTTGCTCTACAAATGTGACAGCTGGAAGCTAATCCAAAGCTTTGAGCAAAGCCAGTATCCTGGCCTTTACTATCATTAAAATGCTTGTGTTTTCATAACTGTATGAATTTGATAATTAAAGTTGTAGTATTGGGGACTGCCCAGAGACCAAAACTTCAAAGAACACATGCTGTGAATGTACTGTTTTTTTATATGTACATATTGCCCTGTTCTTTTCTCTTAACCACTTAAGCCCCGGAAGATTTTACCCCCTTCCTGACCAGGGCCTATTTTGCGATTCGGCACTGCGTGACTTTAACAGACAATTGCGCGGTCGTGCGACGCTGTACCCAAATGAAATTGACGTCCTTTTTTTCCCACAAACAGAGCTTTCTTTTGGTGGTATTTGATCACTTGTGCGATTTTTTGATCATGCGCTATAAACAAAAAAAGAGCGTCAATTTTGCAAAAATAACAATATTTTTCACATTTTTTTATATGAAATTCCCCCCCCCCAAAAAATGTATGTTTTATGCTACATATGTTTGGTAAAAAAAATCGCAAAAAGCGTATTTTGATTGGTTTGCGCAAAAGTTATCGCGTTTACTAACAAAGGGAAAGATTTTTGTCATTTTTGTTGTTTTTTTTTTAACGCGTAATGGCGGCGATCTGCGATTTTTTTTGCGGTACTGCGACATTGCGGCGGACAGATCAGACCCTTGACTGACATTTTTGACACTTTTGGGGTTACCAGTGACATTTCTACAGTAATCAGTGCTATACATATGAAGGGGTTAACTTTTTTTGAGAGGGAGGGGTTATGTGTGTCCCTAGGGGCGTGATTCTAACTGTGATTGGCTGTGGCTTGAGGTGTAGGAACAGTGATCAACGGTCCTACATAGTAGAACCGTATGATCCCTATTCCTACACAGGGGAGAATGACAGGCGGCTTGTTTACATCAGCCGCCTGCCTTTTTCCCTCTCCACCGACGATCGCCGAGTGACCAGCGGACATCAGGTCCCCCGGTCACACGCGTGGGGGGTCCGTGACCGCGCGGGAGCGGGAGCACGCCTCCGGGGGCGCGCGCTCGCTCCCTAGACCCTCACAGGCTAGCGACGTAGATCTACGTCGCTCTGCCTGTGAGGGGCTTACTGCCGACGTAAATAGTCGTGCGGCAGTCGGCAAGTGGTTAAATAAAGTATTTATTTAAAAAAATGATTGTATATAGTATATTCTCAACACTTATAAGCAGATCATCAAGGTTAGCATACAGTAAGTGACAATCACAGTGGTTTATGAACAAGATTAGAACAATTAAAAAGTAATCACCCCTGGCAGGGTTATAGTTTGTCCCATCCTCTGTAACTGTCACTTTTGCTGGACAGATTGGTCTGCATGTAAATGTGAAGAAAAACATCAACAAAGGTGTATCAAATTAAAAAAAGAAAAAAGGAATAAAAAATACTATCACTCCATGTATCAACCCCATATAGTCAACGGAATACCATATTGTTCACAGCTGTGATCTTTTAAATCCTCACAAGTCAGCTCCTCTATGTAAAGGGCAGTTTCTAAATGCTATAAAAATTGTGGTCAGCATTTAGATAACTGCAGTTGATGTTAAGTCCTTCAGATGGCAGAATTTAAAAATTTGGTGAAAAAATTTACACCGCTTTATTTCTACAGTTGGAATAAATAGTTAAATTAATATTCCAAAAATGTCAAAAACAGAATTTGGGGGAGCTAATTCTTTCTCAGGAGTTGGTGGAAACATTTATGTTGGGTAATGCTTTGCTGAATAAATATTTTTAGACTAAAAATAATTGTATTGCACAAAAAATATTTGCATCCCAAAAGCAATAAAATTTGCAGGCAAAACTTGTATACGTTGTTTCCCTCTCGTGCATTAGGAATCAGGATATATATCTATGGTATTATGAAGATTTAGATATATTGCAAGTATGTAGACCAGAATTTTGTCTTCCGACTCTAAAGCTAGCCTATCCTTGTAGTAATTTGTTTGAAAATGATCGTTTTCCAAACATTTGCTCAATTTTCTAATGTTTAGTGAGGTAAAATCAACGTTCAAGGAGACGGATGGTACGTTTTTCTAATTTCTTATCTAAATGAGTGAAATTGTAATTGTGGATGTGATTCACTTCTGTCTATCCTGAAATCAAATGTTACATTTGCAACATTTTCATGGCACTCAAATTAAATCTTTAAAGCAGGGGCGGGGAACCTTTTTTCTGCCAAGGGCCATTTGGGTATTTATAAAATCATTCGGGGGCCGTACAAAATTATCAACTTAAAAATGTGCCTGTTATATTTGGTCAACATTTAATTAACTCACCCCTAATGTGATGGCTGCAATTGCTTCTCTTTGGGAGGTGTGTGATGTTAGCTGGTATTGATGATGTTGCTACTCGCAACTGGTTTTCCAGGTTTGCATCGGTCAGTCTGGAGCGCAGTCGACTTTGTGGTGGTAAGTTTTGAAAATAATTGCTGGCAGTTTATGCTGGTGGGCATAGCTGGCTGGTACTGCTGGTGGGTACAGCTGGCTGGTACTGCTGTGGGTACTGCTGGCTCAGGCTGGTACTGCTGGCTTGTACTGTGCTGTGGGTACTGCTGGCTGGTACTGCTGTGGGTACTGCTGGCTCAGGCTGGTACTGCTGTGGGTATTGCTTATTCAGGCTGGTACTGTGCTGTAGGTACTGCTGTCTGCTCCTGCCTTGGGTACTGCTGGCTCAGGCTGGTACTGCTGGCTGGTACTGTGCTGTGGGTACTGCTGGCTGGTACTGCTGGCTCAGGCTGGTTCTACTGGCTGGTACTGCTGGCTCAGGCTGGTACTGCTGTGGGTACTGCTGGCTGGTATTGCTGTGGGTACTGCTGGCCGGTACTTTTGTGGGTACTGCTGACTCTGGCTGGTACTGCTGTGAGTACTACTGGCTCAGGCTGGTACTGCTGGTTCTGCTGTGGGTACTGCTGACTCTGGCTGGTACTGCTGTGGTTACTGCTGGTTCTGGCTGGTACTGCTGGCTCTGGCTTATACTGCTGTGAGTACTGCTGGCTCTGGCTGGTACTGCTGGCTCTGGCTGGTACTGCTGTGAGTACTGCTGGTTCTGGCTGGTACTGCTGGCTCTGGCTGGTACTGCTGTGAGTACTGCTGGCTCTAGCTGGTACTGCTGGCTCTGACTGGTACTGCTGTGTGTGCTGCTGGCGGGAAATGCTGGCTAGCAGCGGTGCTGCGCTGGAGGAAGAGGCAATGTTTCCTGTATTGGTCACAGGCAGAGTGCATTTGATATCACTGCGCCTGTGACTCACTCAGACTGTCCCAACGGAGCCAGGACTATACAGGAAGCATTGGCTTCATTCTGACAGATCAGCTGAGAGACACAGACTCGGCTGCATGGGGGGCCAGACCAAATGACTTCGAGGGCCGCATACGGCCCCCGGAACATAGGTTCCCCACCCCTGCTTTATTTTTTTTTTGAAAAATTCTTTTTATTGCCCCACCCCTGCTTTAAAGGCTTTCATAAGAAATTTGTATAGTGACTGATGATATTATCTAACAAATGATTATTGTGTGAATGTTCGCACATAAATATAACATTAATTGTCCAGCTTAAGGTATTTGTGAGCAGAACTTTACATACTTCACATTTGTATCCACTTCAGAGACACTTCCAGCAAAAAAACACTACTATGGGGGATACATGAGAACAGCCACACACTAAGGTATATATGGAAAGATCTCTTTTTTAAGGTCAATTTCGCAATAGAGATCCTGTCACTAAAATATGCAGGGAAAACATTGCACACACCTGCTTGTATATGTCACTCCCTAACCTTCTAGATAACTGTGGCATTGCTCTATACTCTCAAAATCTCTGCAAAACATAAGTCACCAGCGAGAGAGCAGCGCCTTTACACGCACAAAAACTTTAATGCCACCCCAGTCTTAGTCCGTAGGGTTCAGTATTGAGTTGGCCCACACTTTGCAGCTTTAACACCTTCAACTCTTTTAGGAAGGCTGTCCACAAGGTTTAGGACTGGGTCTATGGGAATGTTTGACCATTCTTCCAGAAGTGCATTTGTGAGGTCAGGCACTGATGTTGCCCGAGAAGGCCTGGCTCACAAGCTCCACTCTAATTCATCCCAAAGGTATTCTATTGGGTTGAGGTCAAGACTTTGTGCAGGCCAGTCAAGTTCCTCCACCCCAAACTCACTCATCCATGTCTTTATGGACCTTGCTTTGTGCACTGATGAGCGGTCATGTTGGAACAGGAAGGGGCCATCCCCAAACTGTTCCCACAAAGTTGGGAGCATGAAATTGTCCAAAATGCCTTGGTATGCGCTGACACCTCAAGAGTTACCTTTACTGGAACTAAGGGCCCAAGCCCAACCCCTGAAAAACAAACCCACGCCATAATCCCCCCTCCACCAAATGATTTGGACCAGTGCACAAAGCAAGGTCCATAAAGACATGGATGAGTGAGCTTGGGGTGAGTGTATATATTTACACTATATACATGTAATAGCACAGCACTCCTAAATAGTAAATCAGTATGTACAACAGAAGACAGTTTCAGGCATCCCCACCCTTCATCAAGGCTGGCTGCAAGTTGAATCCCCTTTGTTACTTTGAAGACAAGGATTTCTTGCACAGATGTATATGTATAGCACCCTCTAGTGTGCTACTAGTGGTAGTGCAGGTAAACTATAGTCTGGGTCAGGGCTAAGTCTGAGCCATGGAATCTGGGTCAGGGTTCATTAGAGTTCAGGGCTGGATGACTCATCCAGACAGCTCTCTGGTGCCTTCTCCCTGGTTATAGAATATTGGAGAATATTCTAGAAATTAGTAGGCAGAAGCTAGGGGGGTTGTCTTGCATATTTAGGGGTCCTTAGCCAATTCCTAGGAAGTGGGCCTGGCAGGGAACTAAGGAGCCCTTAAACAGACATAAGCCATGCCAGCAGGAGAGTCAGGTGGAAGATAGAGAAGTAGTACTGAAGGAGTCTGTCGGTGGCCCTCTACCAGGGAAGGGTTTTACCTCAAGCTGGAGCTCAGGTGGCTGGTCTGGAAGGATCCTACCACAGGAGGAGGTTGGGAGGGAGCTTTTTAGAGGGGCATCAGGAGAAAAGAGAGACAGAGTGAGTAGATCAGCATGGTGCAGGGACAGACAAGGGGAGAGACTGCCACATGTAACAGGTCTCTCTTGAAGACAACAGTGTGCTTAAGCCTTACCCTGGGGGATCTCCAGTATGTCAGGAAGACTAGGAAGAGGAAGCAGCCAGGTGGGCTGGTGAAGTGGCAGCCAGCTGGGCTAGCATTTCTGAGAGGAGTAGAGCTGGGATCAGTGTCTACAGGGGAGCAGAAGGTGGCAGAAAACAGTTCACTAGACATGTGCTACTTTTCCAAGAGACTGAGAGTTCCTAGCTTGTAAGGGTCTGTTGCAGAGCTAACAAAAAGACTGTTAGTTCCTAAAGGAGTGAGCCCAGCAAAGCTGTTCAAAGGATCAACATATTGTGCAGGAGGATCTAGAAGAGCCATAAATAGGGAGAAAGTTGTCCCTGGTTCTGTTTTTATTGTCAAGATTGGGCAACCCATAATCCCTAAACCCATCCAAGTTATTATCCCCTAATAAAACAACAAAAAACAAGTTCAAAGACTGTTTTCTGTGTCTGGATGCAAGAAAGAAATGCTATGCGACTGACTGCAGCAGTGGGGAACCCTGACATTTGCAACTCCTAGGCGGGTAGTGCTACATATGTATACAGTATAAACATATAAGAGCGCAGTACTCCTTAAATACTCAAAATGCCTACATTCCAATGATAGACAGTACATCAGTGTGTACAACAGAAGACATTTTTGGGCATCGCCACCCATCATCAAGGCTGCAAGTTGAATGCCCTTTTTTACTTTGCAGAAAAGGCTTCCTTGCACAGATGCCTTCTCAGTATCATGCTCATCTCCTGCCCCTCCACGTGATTTTGTGCATGCGGTCTCGGCGGCACGCACGCTCCACCAGAGCCGCACTCCCGTTGTGTTTAGACAAAGCGGGAGGCCGGCCGCGGGAGGCCGGCCGCGGGAGGCTGGCCGCGGGAGGAGCGGCGGCGATTGCCGTCGGCCTCCCGCAATTGTCAGAGAAACTGACAGAAGACCTGCCTGCTTATGTAAACAAAGCAGGGGAGTCTTCTGTCACACAGGCAGGGAGGGATCAGGAGTTTCATCTAAGCTGAAACCCCGATCTCTCTGTGCCTGTCACAGAGCCCCCCCCCCACACAGTGAGTAAGCACAGTTAGGCATACATTAACCCCCTTGATCACCCCCAGTGTTAACCCCTTCCCTGCCAGTGCCATTTATACAGTAATAGTGCATATTATTTAGCACTGATTACTGTATTAATGTCACAGGTCCCCAAAAAGTGTCAAATATGTCAGTTAGGGGCCCGATCTGTCCGCCGCAATGCAATGTCGCAGTCCCACTAAAAATCGCTGATCGCCGCCATTACTAATAAAAACAATAAAATAAAATAAAAAGTCAAAAAAACTATCCCATAGTTTGTAAACGCTTTAACCATTACGCAAACCAATTAAAATACGCTTTTTGGGATTTTTTTTAACCAAAAATATGTAGCAGAATACAAATTGGCCTAAACTGATAAAAACAATTTGATTCTTTAAATTTTTTATTGGGAATGTTTTATAGCAGAAAGTAAAAAGTGTGGTGTTTTTTTCAAAACTATCGCTCTTTTTTTGTTTATAGCGCAAAATCTAAAAACCGCAGAGGTGATCAAATGCCACCAAAAGAAAGCTCTATTTGTGGGAAAAAAAGGACATTAATTGTAATAGGGTAAAGTCTCGCACGACCGCGCAATTTTTCATTAAAGTAACGCAGTGCCGAATTGCAAAAAAAGGCCTGGTCATTAAAGCGGAGTTCCACCCTAAAATTTAACTTACCTCCATCTTCTCGCTCCGGGTCACCTGAAAAACAAATGGATAATCTCAATTTTTTTTTTTTTACTTACCTGGTTTAGAAGAAAATATACTTACCTTACTTCCTCTTCCTCCCCTCGGCGGCCACGGCGATTCGCACTTCCTGGCTTTGCAATGATTCCTGGGAGCTGAACGTCATCGCTCCCAGGAATCAATGCACCTGCTCCGGCCCCGACGTCAGTTCCGGTGCAGGCGCCGTCATACCTTGCTAAACAGCTTCTGGGCATTCCCAGAAGCTGTGCAGGGATGACGCTGCCGCACCGGAAGTGACGGCGGGGCCGGTGCAGTGCCTCATGGGACCGAAGAAGACGGAAGAGGATATAGAAGAGGATCGCGCTGGCTTCAAGCTGCCCACACCTGAGATGGCAGCGCTGGACAATACATTTTCAAGGTAAGTATTTCTTCTTGCAGGTAAGTGCAACCCGGGACAGATCAGAGGCTAGCCATTGTGGAATGCACTAGCCCTGACTGTCCCGGGGGGATTTTTATAAAAAAAAAAATGTCCCAGGGTGGAACTCCGCTTTAAGGGGGTAAAACCTTCTGGAGTTGAAGTGGTCAAAGAAGCATAGGAGACCATGCTTGGGGTCATCAAAGTGATTGATTTTCTCATGTAAAACTAATTTGGGCAGAGTTTTTCATAGTGAACGCTCTCTCTCTAAAGTTGTCCTGCTCAGAGACTTGACTTCCTGGGCTTAAATTCAAACCAGTATATTGGTGGTTCCACTGGGCGAACTGGAGGAGGAGGCAAATTACTTTACTGTAAAACACAATAACCTGCAGCCAGGGCCGGATTTCCATCGCTGGAGCCTATAAGCACACAACCATTTGTGTCCGATTAATGTCTTCTGTGCTAGGATTACACAAAACTGTTTTTACTCTTCTGCTCTTGCCCTTGCTTAGAATATTATCATAATGCTGATTCAGTGACAGGGCCTCTTTTGGGCTTAGTGCATACTGGCACCCAAGGGACAGTAAAAACAGGCTTCCTTTTTTTATACCGTCCTCTAGCCACCCACATTCAAATTTACATGGCAGCGGGAAGGGAAAGTTCTCATTGTCACAGCCATGGTGCTTTATGGTGCGACAGTTTTATGTCGTTATGTTGATTTTGACAGGCCACACCACAATTCAAGCTCACCCATTGAAGTCAATGGGACCACCGCGTAACCGGATACCAAATGTGGCTCTGACAGTCGCATTACACTAGTTCAGGAGTCACCAAACTTTCTCAGGAAAGGGCCAGTTTATTTGATATTCAGATTTTAAGGAACCAGACTGTGGCCAGGGCAAATAGAAAATGCCCCAGCTTCAATGGGAATAAACAATGTCTCAGGCTTGATAGTCAGTGGGAGTAAAGTAGGAATATTGGCCGTCATTGGTATTAGTGGGAGCATTAGTACTCAATTGTTTCTAACAGTGTGAGGAATTATGCTCCATCTTTGGTGTCAGTGGAAGGAATAATTCTCCATAGTTGGTGTCAGTGGACTGAATAGTGCCTTGCTGTGGGTGTCAGTGGCAGGAACAGTGCCTTATATCAGTGGAAGGAACAGTGCCCCAAGGGCTGGATAAAGGCAACCAAAAGGCTGCATTTGGCCCAAGGGCCAAAGTTTGGAGACCACTGCACTAGTTCAATGTAAAATCCCCACTGGAATAGAACCCCCCCCAACTGCTCAAGGGGATCAAATCCAGGCATGCAGGAGGTGGCAGTATCACCTCTTTAAAGCCTTTAAACTGTCTGTAAACTGTGAGGGAGGTGGACTCTGCCATCTGTGTGCAAGAGACCTTAAGCCCACCCCTGTACCCAGGTATACTCACCTTTACAGCACTTCACAAACATTTTTTCCTTCTCTACTGCAAAATGCTCAATGATCCGGGTATAGGGGATTGTGTGATCTCCTCCTTTGATGCCTTGCGCAAACCTAGCAGCCAAATGCTAGGCCCAAAGAGAGTCAGGCTACAGAGAACAGTGACATTATTGCCCCCCTACACCAGCCAATCTCTAATATTTTGTGGCACCTGTAACAGAGGAAGCAGAGGCAAGGGAATGCTGTGAAATTGAGTATAATGACTCATGCACACAAGTGGTGTCAGTTTGTACACATGCACAGCTATACATCCTGGAACATGGCTTTTGTGCCAGCCTATACGTACTTACAGCAATTCATTATTATGGGCGGCTGTACACTGCAGATGTCTCTCCTGGGCATTGAAACACACCTCCAAATTATATCAGAAACCTCAAACTGGCTACATGAAGCCAACTGGGTCATTGGTGGGCTTTAAAGTGACCCTGTCGCTTTGCCCTGAGTGCCAAAAAAAAAAAAATCTAAGAGGTATTGGGGATTCAAACATTATTCATATGTATAAATCTATGAAAGGAAAATAATAATTTAGAGAGATCACTGGGCTCGGGTTAGGCAGCTCACAGCAAACAGGGCTGCCCCCCAGTGGGTACCCAGAACGTGATTTAAAGCATACACCAACAAAAGGAGCATCAGACCAAACGGTAGGTGTGGTTTTTGTTTGGGGAAAATCCATTCACTCCAAAGTCGATTATTAAAAGCATACTTTTTTTAAAGTATTTTCACATGATATTCATCATGTCATCAAATGTACTGTGAGAATTTTTGTATGAATATTTCTACAAATGTAGTCTACTAGTGTATGGCTGGTTTTATATTCTATGTGTACGTTTATGTATCTACACTTTTAATCCATGCCATGCTTCCTCTTATGATTGTATATAATATGAAAACATTTTTAAATGAAAAAAAATACATTTAAATATGCATAATGATAAATAAAACAAAAGATATAAGGGATGCCTTATGGACAAGGTGACAGGGTCGGATTCTTTTAATGAATTTGTAGGACAGCCATTACTAAATGGTAGACTAACAGCCAGGAAGTCCCCCTTTCAGGTTCCCCCCATCCTCTGTAGCCAGTGGTTGCTAGGACCGCTGGAGTCCTAAGAACCAATTATATCATATGCATGCCCTGCCCCCAACATCACAGGAGGACAGAGGTAGAATTTCCTCTGTCCGGCTCCTGTCCTCTGCCTGCCTGGTGCTAAAAGGTACACAGGCACTCTGAAGGAGACACCTGATGTAAGGGTGGGCAGGATAAAAGGAAGCACTTTGATGGGAACCCTGATCAATACAAAAAGAAGCAGTCACTTCCAGTGCTCAGAGGTCCTCCACAGTTGGATAGGACTAAGGGACAACAAATCCAAATGCTCGGCAGATGCAGCCCTCCTTGGATACGGAAATCCAAAGTGATACTACAAAAGAACAAACAGAAAGGTGCAAGCAACTAGTGCAATACCAAAAATTTATTTGAGAGACATTAAACCACAAGATGCCAGCTTAGTTCTGAGGAAGGGGGTGTGGTGTGCACACGAAATGCGTCAGATTGCCAGCATAGTGGGGTGTTATTGAAGTACGCACATCTTACACTGTATGGCATCTTGTGGTTTATTGGCTCTTACAAGTTGTACTTTTGTGAGTATCCATCTTTACCAGTTTTTATCTCTCAAATACATTTATGGTAATGCACTAGGTGCTTGCGCCTTCCTGTTTGTTTTTTTGTAGTTTCACTTTGGGATACCTGATGTAAAGGGGCACTGTGATGGGGACACCTGATGCAAGGGAGCACTTTGATTGGGACACCTGATGTAAGATGCACTGTGATGAGGATATTTGAAGTGAGGGGGCACTCAGATTGGGACCCATGATATAAGGGAACACTGTGATGAGGACACTGGATGTAACGGGGCATTCTAATGGGAACACATGATGTAAGGGAGCACTTTAAAGGGGATATCCAATGTAAGGGGGCACTCTGATGAGCAATTAAGCACAATGATGTAAGGGTTGTGATGGGGACATCTGACCAGTGGTGTATTTTAATTTTGTGCTGCCCTAGGCGAGACTTCCGACTCCTATGTAAATTTTTCCCCACTCCTTCCTTTTTAAAGGATGTGACTCCCTCCAAAATTAAAGGACTCCAAGTCCCAGCATGAACCCCTGAGATCTCATGAGAGTGTGGGTGAGAGGGGGTGGGGGAGAGAGAGAGGGGGTGGGTGAGGGAGGGAGAGAGAGAGGGGGTGGGTGAGGGATGGAGAGAGAGAGGGGGGTGGGTGAGGGAGGGAGAGAGAGAGAGGGGGGATGAGAGAGAGAGAGAGGGGGGTGGTGAGGGAGGGAGAGAGAGGGGGGATGAGAGAGAGATAGAGAGAGAGAGAGGGGTAGGTGAGGGAGGGAGAGAGAGAGGGTGGTGAGAGAGAGAGAGAGGGGGTGGGTGAGGGACGGAGGGAGGGGGATGAGAGAGAGAGGGGAGGGAGAGCGAAAAGGGATTAGAGAGATGGGGGTAAGAGAGAGAGGGGGGTGAGAGAGAGAGGGGGGTGAGAGATAGAGAGGGGGATGAAAGGGAGAGAGAGAGAGAGAGGATGAGAGAGAGGGGGATGAAAGGGAGAGAGAGGATGAGAGAGAGGGTGGGGAGGTGAGAGAAAGAGAGAGAGAGAGAGGGGGGATGAGAGAGAGACAGAGGGGGATAAGAGAGAGGGGGGATGAGAGAGAGAGAAATAGAGGGGGTGAGAGAGAGCGAAAGAGAGGGGGTGAGAGAGAGGGGGATGAGAGAGGAGGGGTTGAGAGAGAGGGGGGTGAGAGAGAAAGAGAGAGGAGGGTGAGAGAGAGGGGGGATGAGAGAGGAGGAGTTGAGAGAGAGGGGGGTGAGAGAGAACGAGAGAGGAGGGTGAGAGAGAGAGAGAGGTGAGAGAGAAAGGAGGGGTGAGAGAGAGAGAGGGGGGTGAGTGAGTGAGAGAGAGAGAGGAGGGGGGGGAGAGAGAGGGAGAGGTGGGAGAGGCTTTTTTGCTGCCCCCCTGCAAAGTGCTGCCCTAGGCCTGGGCCTTGTTGGCCTAGGCCAAAATACAGCACTGCATCTGACGTAAGGGGGCACTCTGATAGAGACAAATAATGGGACACTGTGATGGGGACACTAGATGTAAGGGGGCATTCTGATGGGAACAGTTTATGTGAGGGTAGAACATTGGATGTAAGGGGGTACTCTGGTGGGGACATCTGATGTAAGGGAACACTGTAATGGGGGGGAATCTAATATAAGGGGGCACTCTGCTAGGAACATCTGATATAAGAGAGCACTGTGATGGGGACACCTGATGTATGGGGGCACTATGACAGCAGTCTATATTTTGATAGATATACTGGGGTTGATTTACTAAAACTGGAGAGTGCAAAATCTGGTGCAGCTGTGCATGTGTAGGGGGTCAGCCCCTTGAATGACTAACTCCATTACACTGTACTTCTATTGAGAAATTCCCACAGACTGTCATGCATCTTTCAGCCACAAGATGTCACTGTTGTTGTTGCTTTAGGTGAAGGGGAAGCAGGAAGTTCCTGGAAGGGTGTGGTGTTCGTCTCTCTATGGCTGTGCTGAGCTGAGAAAAGGGACTGCATGCTGTGGCCTTGAGAGGGCATATAGACTGTATAATCCTGGGACAGAGCAACAGGATCTTGCCAGAGGAGACAGAGCTGAACTGTGATACTACGGACAGAAGCTGAGAACCAGAGGAAGAGAGGAGAGAATATCCCAGAGCACCTTAAGCAAGTTACAGAGCAAGGGGCCAGACTGCAGTGACCTCCAAGTGACAGAACAAGATAAACTACTTGCAAAGAAACCCAGACCAGTGCATAAGAGATTGCAGCTACAGACCACAAGGGACAGATCCAGAGACCTGACTACATCCACCATCACAGAGACTGAGATAAAGCAGCTGTACCTACAGAACTGTGAGTGTGCACTGGTGCTAACCTGTGGCAGGGCATAGAGCAGGTTTCTGTAGACAGAGCGTTGCAGCAACGTGTCCCGGTTAGCGGGAATCAGATAGGATCATATAGCAGAGTAGCCTGTATTTCTGTGTGTGCGTTGGCGGGAGCGCCATTTTATGTATCACGTTGCAGTTAACTTTGCTGTAAACCTATGTAATCTGTTATTACTGTTAACATCATTCTCCGGCCATTATACTCTGTTGGTTAATAAAGCCGGTATCTGCTTCAGCCTCATTGTCTGCTGTACCGTACTTGAATTCTGCATTGCGGTCCCCTACTCCTCTGACCGCTACACATGGTAGCCAATCAGCTTCTAACTTCAGCTTCTTCAGTTAGGCTTTGACAATAAAACCTGGAAGCTGATTGGTTTCTATGTAGCTCCACCAGATTTTGCACTCTCCAGTTTTAGTAAATCAGGCCCACAGTGACCACATATGAGTCATAGCACAAACTTGAGGTTCGGACTACTGCTGGAAGAAAATTTAATTGACTGGACCTCCTTGAATTTTAAGAGATGACTATTATTCTGCTGGTAACGGTAAAAAAAATGTCCACTTAGATAACTATACGCGTTGAAGTCACCCCTTGATCTCTGCCTCCTATAGGCACAGGCCAACAATTGTCACCAATGATCACAGTGCAGAAAATGAATAATAATGATGTTTGCTCACTGTGGGGTTTCTGTTCTATGTAACCATGCTATGCAATCATAACCTATGTAGCCTGCTTATGCTTAAAATAAACATTAGGTATTTGGCTGTAATTTTTCAATTATGATCTCAGGTTGAAGTCTGACATTGAAAGCACATGTGTGTGTTTGTGATTTATGTACGATGCAGGTGTCGGCAAGGGTTTTACAACTTGTGCATGAAAACAGCTGCAACGTTCTGAATAAATAAACTTAATGCATATGAATGCAGAGGGGGGCTCGTGTTTCTGGAATGCCCCTGATTTCAGGAATATTTTAATGATGTTAATCATAATGTACGCGTCGTGATGGGTTTGCGGTTTAATGGTAATGTAATCCAGAGCCAGCGCTGATGATTATTGCATGGTGATATGAAGAAGCCCACAACAATAGGTTCTCCGCTTTGATCGATTGCGGGTTAAATTAAAGAAAATGCCTCAATGAAAGCTGTGTGGTCTCACACATGTGAGCAAAGAAATATCTGCACATTAAACCTGATCTCCAGGAAAACAACTAAAGACATTGTTGAAATACATTGAACTATTTTGAGATTTTTTTGGTTCTGGTGAGCTGGTGTTTTGATGCAGGCATCCTCTCCTGTCAGACAGCACAGTGACCTAATATTTCTCTAGTTTAGTAAGGCAGTAGAGTTTGGTCAGTGCCCTGCCCCCTAGCATGTTGATTGGACAAGGAAGGAGAAAGTCCACTCTGATGACATTATCTCGTTGCTCATTCTTCTCTCTTCCACTGCATGCTACCTACCTCTGTATAACTAATAGCACTGGGCAATGCAGCAGAGCCTGATTGGCATTGTGATGGGGACATCTGATGTAAGGGGGGACTGTGATGGAACATCTGATGTAAGGGGGGGACTGTGATGGGACATCTGATGTAAGGGAGCACTGTAATGGGCCATCTGATGTAATGAGGCACTGTGATGGGACATCTGATGTAAGGGGGCACTGTGACGGGACATCTGATGTAAGGAGGCACTGTGAT